>NW_020536999.1:90222730-90243521 GCF_003426905.1 Ctenocephalides felis
AAAAAACAATTGAATCAAATATTGGTAAAACAACAAAAGTAGTATAAAGAGTTTTCCATTTCTCTCAATTTTCATTTCTTTCTATTTTAAAAGGGATTCCCGACAAGATCCGTCGCTCGGCCTGGTTAGCATTCTCAGGAGCAGCTCACGAGATGCTCTCACATCCTGCAGGTCATTATCAGGCTCTGGCATCTCGAGCCATGGTCAATGGTTCTTTTGGAAACAATACCAATTCAGCACCAGGATTAACTCCAACAGCTGCTGAGGAAATTGAAAGAGATCTGAGGAGATCTTTGCCTGAACATCCTGCTTTTCAAAGTGACATAGGTAAAAGAATAATAATAATAATAATAATAATAATAATAATAATATATTATATATTATATATATATATATATACATATATTAGTTAATTTTAAGTAATACTTATATTAAGTAGGTAATTTCAAAATTTTGATTGAGCTCAGCTCAATAATTAAATTTAAGTTTGTAAAATACTTGAATACTCAAAAAACAATGCATAGAAATACATCATATATGTTTTTTAATTTTATACACTCAACATGGTGGCACAAGTGACACTGAAAAAAATTTAATCAAACTTTTATAAATAAATCAAATCTTTAATCAAACTGTTTTTTGTGGATGTTGTTTTGATTGAATTTTACTTTACTTTTTGAAGGACAAATTCTAAAATACTTTATTGATAACTGTATATATTTATTTTATAAGTTATAATAGTATTTACAATAATTTTAATATGTTTATGATTACCTATTGATTGATTTGATTTTGGTTTGATTATTGATTGATGATTTTTTTTTTTTTATCGAATATATCGTACCCTTTGATATGGCGCGAACACAAACAATAAAAAGAAATAAATACTTGTATTATAAATTTTATGCCACTTTATAGGTGTATTAACATATAATCCAACACCAAATAGAAAAGAAATATTTATATATTAAATTCTATGTCTAATTATAGGTATATCAGCCCTCAGAAGAGTCTTACGATCCTATGCTTTAAGGAATCCACGAGTAGGTTATTGTCAAGCAATGAACATTGTTTGTTCAGCTTTACTTTTACATTGTTCCGAAGAAGAAGCATTTTGGCATCTGGCCACTGTCTGTGAGACATTGTTACCTGATTATTATAATACACGAGTTGTTGGAGCACTGGTAAGCATAAATAATAAAACTTTATATATATATATATATATATATATATTTATTTATTTATTTATATTTATATATATTTATATGTCTACATCTATTATTCTTTTAGGTTGATCAGGGTGTACTAGAGCACTTAACATGTCACCATTTACCAGCATTGCATGCTCGACTGGATCAACTTGGTATGATAAGGATGATCTCATTATCCTGGTTTTTAACAATATTTTTAAGTGTGATGCCCTACGAAAGTGCTGTCAATATTATGGACTGTTTTTTCTTTGATGGATCCAAAGTTATATTCCAGGTAGATGCATTAATAATAAGAGTAGTTTATGTAGTTTTGTAATTAATAATTGATTTTGAGAACTTGTATTATTTCTTTAAGAAGTAGTTTAGTAGCATTGCTTTTTTAACAACTCGCACTTTACCACATTGATAGTAGTTCCAATTTTATTCACTTTTTTAGACAATCTACATCATTTTTACATAAACTTCAAGATTTTAGTATAATCTAAGTCTTTTCCCGGACAGCCTACCACAATTTTCTACAATATATAGAATTTTCCAACAGTCTAGAGCATTTTCCAACAATCTTGGACATTTTCCATCAATTTAAAGCATTTTCAGACAATGTACATCATTTTTAGACGATCTACAGTATTTTCAAGCAATCATTGGCATTTTTAGGCAATCTAAAGCATTTTCCAACCATCTAGAGCATTTTCCAACAATCTAGAGAACTTTCCAACAATTTAAAGCATTTTCAGACGATCCATAGCATTTTTAGACAGTCTAGAGCATTTTTAGACAATTTAAAGAATTTCCAGACAATCTACAGTATTTTCAAGCAATCTATAGACTTTTCATGCAATTTAGAGTATTTTCTAACAATCCATAGCATTTTCAGACGTTCTAGAAGCATTTTCCAACAATTTAAAGCATTTTCAGACAATCTACTTCAATTTCAGACAATCTGTAGCATTTTGAAGCAATCTAGAGCATTTTCCAACAATTTAAAGCATTTTCAGACAATCTACTTCATTTTCAGACAATCTGTAGCATTTTGAAGCAATCTAGAGCATTTTCCAACAGTCTAGAGAATTTTCCAACAATTTAAAGCATTTTCAGACAATTTAAAGAATTTCCAGACAATCTACAGCATTTTCAGACAATCTACACTTTTTTCAAGCAATCTATAGACTTTTCATGCAGTCTATAGTATTTTCAAGCAATCTAGAGTATTTTCCAACAGTCTACAGCATTTTCCAAGAATTTAAAGCATTTTCAGACAATCTACACCATTTTCATACAATCTATAGCATTTTCAAGCAATCTAGAGCATTTTCCAACAGCTTAGAGCATTTTCTAACAATCTAGAGCATTTTCTAACAGTTAAGAGCATTTTTCAATAGCCTACAGCATTTTCCAATAATTTAAAGCATTTTTAGACAATCTAAAACATTTTCAGTCAATCTACAGTATTTTCAAGCAATCCATAGCATTTTCAGACGATCTAGAGCATTTTCAAATAATCCATAGCATTTTTAGACAATCTATACTCTATAGCATTTTCCAACAGTTTAGAGCATTTTCCAACAGTTTAAAGCATTTTCCAACAATCTAGAGCATCTTTCAACAATTTAAAGCATTTTTCAGACAATCTAGAGCATCTTCCAACAATCTACAGTATTTTCAAGCAATCTATAGCATTTTCAGACGATCTAGAGCATTTTTTTCCAAAAGCCTGGAGCATTTTCCAACAATTTAAAGCATTTTCAGACAATCTGCAGTATCTTCAAGCATTCCATAACATTTTCAGACAATCTAGATCATTCTCCAACAGTCTAGAACCTTTTCCAACAGTCTTAGAGCATTTTCCAAAACAATGTAAAACATTTTCAGACAATCTACAACATTTTCAGACAATCTGCAGTATTTTCAAGCAACCCATAGTATTTTCAGACAATCTAGATCATTCTCCAATAGTCTAGAATATTTTCCAACAGTCTAGAGCTTTTTCCAAAACAATTTAAAACATTCTCAGACAATCTACAACATTTTAAGGCAATATACAGTATTTTCAAGCAATCTATAGCATTTTCAGATAATCTAGAGCATTTTCCAACAATTTAAAGCGTTCTCAGACAATCTACATAATTTTCAGACAATCTACAGTATTTTCAGAGAATCCACAACACTCTTAGACACACTATAGCATCTTTAGCATTTTTTTATACTATTTTACTCTTTCTACTTTTTATACATACTCTCGCTATGTGTCTTTCTATTTACACTCGTCAGGTGGGACTAAATGTTTAACACTACCTCGTTAGAATTTGCATTAGAAGTTTAACTTCAACAAATTTTAGTATTGTTTATATAATGTGATTATTCATAGGTTGCTTTAACGATACTGGAGTTGAACCAAGAGGCTTTATCAAAATGTCGAGACGATGGTGAGGCTATGCAGTTGCTGAGTGATTATTTAGAAGGCGTTTATAATGCTGATGGCAGAGCTGTTATGAGGAGTTCTGGACAAAACAAGAAAAAGGTTAGAACTCATTATATAAAATTTTTAAGAAAGTATTGAAAGATATTAATATTTTAGAGTATATCAGTCCAGTCCCTGATTTACGAATCATATTCCCGTTACGGAATCCTTACCACAGCCTGCATAGAACGTCTACGCCTCCAGTACCGTCTCAAGGTTGTCCAGCAATTTGAAGACGGTTTGGAAAAGAATGCCATCAGGAATGTGAAAGGAGACGGTTACTTTACAACTGAGGAATTGCAGGACCTAATCAACATGATTCGTGAGGAATACTTGAGGTCGTCAGGTTCTGCAAGACCCTGCTCAATGAGCAGTGACTTTGATACGTCCAGACCTGCGCACGAGGCTTATCGGACTGATTTTGAATTGTTCAGGGAGATTTTTGAGATTCTATCACCTTGGGGCAGAGGGAAGAAGGGTCACAGGATTGCTAGGAGGCTGTTTAAGGTATGTAAAGGGAGGGACACAGGAGGAAGAAAATCCAGTTTGTTAATTTTATGTTTCAAGTCATTTTAAATTGTTCACGGACATTGGTAAAAGTGCGTGCGGGTTAGAGTTTTTTTTTTCCCAACGTTTTCTCAAAAACATCTGCACCGATTTTGGAAATCAAAATCCATTCGATAAAACTCGATTAATTTTGTGCAACTAGTTACTAATTTTACCATCCTCCATCTATTATTCTATCTTTTACCAGTTGATGGACTTCAACTCAGACGGTTACCTCTACTAATTTTACCATTCTCCATCTATTATTCTATCTTTTACCAGTTGATGGACTCCAACTCAGACGGTTACCTCTACTAATTTTACCATCTTCCATCTATTATTCTATCTTTTACCAGTTGATGGACTTCAACTCAGACGGTTACCTCTACTAATTTTACCATCCTCCATCTAATATTCTATCTTTTACCATCTTTCACCAGTGTATGGTCTCCAACTCAGATGGTTACCTCCACTAATTTTACCATCCTCCATCTGTTATTCTATCTTTTACCAGTTGATGGACTCCAACTCAGACGGTTACCTCCACTAATTTTACCATTCTTCATCTATTATTCTATCTTTTACCAGTTGATGGACTCCAACTCAGACGGTTACCTCTACTAATTTTACCATCTTCCATCTCTTATTCTATCTTTTACCATCTTTTATCAGTTGATGGACTCCAACTCAGACGGTTACCTCCACTAATTTTACCATCCTCCATCTATTATTCTATCTTTTACCAGTTGATGGATTCCAACTCAGACGGTTACCTCCACTAATTTTACCATCCTCCATCTATTATTCTATCTTTTACCATCTTTTACCAGTTGACGGACTCCAACTCAGACGGTTATCTCTACTAATTTTACCATCCTTCATCTATTATTCTATCTTTTACCAGTTGATGGACTCCAACTCAGACGGTTACCTCTACTAATTTTACCATCCTCCATCTATTATTCTATCTTTTACCATCTTTTACCAGTTGATGGACTCCAACTCAGACGGTTACCTCTTCTAATTTTACCATCCTTCATCTAATATTCTATCTTTTACCAGTTGATGGACTCCAACTCAGACGGTTACCTCGATCTTCGCGAACTGGTGACAGCTTTGGGCATGAGTTGTTGTTCGGAATCAACAAGACGTCTACGTTTATTATTCCTGTTACACCAGCCGCCCCTGGTGACTCCTCAAGATGTCATTGCAAGTTTGAGGACACGGGATCACGTCGAGGGTGAAGAGAGTGAGGAACGAGAGGAAGGGGATAGTGTTGAAGAAGCTGCCGAAGCTGTCAGCTTTTTTGATGGGTAAGAGGAGGAAATAGACTTATTATTTTAATTGTTTTAATGGGTCTGTTTTTGGATATGCATCTTACACCAGGAATTGTACAAACAAAATGTAGTAAGAAGGATAATAGCAATTCCTGGTGGCATGTTTTAGTTTAATTGGCAAATAGAGATAATATAAAACGTCTGAAAATAATAGGTACTTTTGCATTGCACTCATTTTTAACACTGCATGAAGTAGAACTAATGTTATCTTGATATTTGTGCTATTTGGAGGTAATTAAATACCATAATTAAGGTTTTGGGAGGATTTATGAATAAGTTCATATAAAACATAATATTTTTATCAGTTAGTCCTTAGTAAATTTGTCGACATCTATTTTCTAATTAGAATCTAGATCGAAATCTTTCGTTAACTTCCATTAACCGCCATAAAAGCGTTTATGTTTATGTTGTTTTTTTGAAATTGCAAGGAAATTATCGTCATTATCCTTAAAAGGAAAGTCCTGGACGATAATTCTAACGGGAATTAACTTTTCAATAGTTTTACAGAATTAAATTGAAAGAAACACCTTTGATATAGTTTTTTGATAGTTTGAAAACTTCCAGCACATTGATAACACCAAAATTAAGAAAACATGAATTATTAAAATATTATAGGTGCATCCAGATTTCTAAATTTTTATTGTACTCTTATTTGAGGCATATTTTTTTTACCATTGGAGGCCTAGTAATATGTTATCTAAGAATAGGCCCATAAATTTAAGGCAATGCATTATATAACTAATAATTTGAGCTTCATTTATTGATTTTTGGTTTGTTCTAGGGCTTCGGTGACAAGTGCAGCAGGAGATTCAACACCAAGTGAAGAATTTAGCAGAGCTACTGCTGATTTTTATTCACGATCAGTTAGTTTAAGCAGTAATTCAGGTACAACCTATATATTTTATTATATATATTTTTTTCAATTAGAAGCCATCGTTTACACGCGATTTACGTAAAATTATTTTGATATTGTACGAGATGACATTTATATTAAAAATAAATACATCATATAACAATTTTGAATAATGTTTATTAGTAATATGGTAACACTCATGATGCACACATTTATTAGTGTCAACCATTATACACATTTATATAATGATAAATTATAAATTATATATTTATAATAGCATTAAAAATATGTATAATATTTAAAAACAATAATGTAATTAAAGTCATACTTTAAATATGACATGATCGGTTTGTCATTGTAATTAGCATTTAAAAATTAACTTTTATTGGAGAAACAAAGTAATTGCTGATTAAATCCTATAATATTTGTTCACACAGTAGATTATGTTAAAAAAAGTCTAAATAAATATTGTTTTCGCAATTTCACTCATCATGTAATTGTGTTTGAAGAACTTCATGTAATTAAAATTAACATACATTCATTGACTGCTTGTATTTTTTTTTTACTTTTTCGCTGGCGATATAATCTCATTCTTTGAACAGCTGTAATATCTGTCTTGCCTAAAAAAAATATTTTCTATTTCAATAACTTTAAAGATTTATAGAAAACTACAAATAATATAAAAATAATTTCTAATCAATAAACTTACGTCTAGTACACGGCACAAATGGTTAATTTGTATTATTACTTTCAAGGAACAGAATAAAATATTCTTCTGATTCAGTCATTTTTCATTAAATCAAGATTTGTACTATGTAACTTTAAAATGTTTATCTATCTATGCCGATTTCCTTGTTGATGTCGGTACGCATACAACGTTGAAGCCGGTACGCATACAACTACAGATCTCTATTCACACGACACGACCACTAATCACAATCGAACAGTATAGAAATGATCTCATCGAAAGCGAATGACGTACTGTTCTGCCGTAACGCATTTCCGTTTCATTTATACGAATTTACAGCCTAGTCGCGCTAAAGAAGTTTTACTTCAAAAATTATTTATAATTATTTTCTACAAACGAAAAAACCTTTTTTACAATACGGGACATTCTGTGCAATTCATTTTGCACACCATTTTCTATTTGTTCTATTTTTTCAAGTTTATCACATTTAACTTAAACTAAATATATATTTTCCTTTTTAGATGTGATGGACAGCCAACAACAAATCCAATTAAACGAGTTACGAACAGGATTGTTAACAGATTCACATAGGGCTCCCGAGAACAATCGTTGGGCAAAGAAGATGTCTCAACCTTGTTTCGTTGATATGTGGAACACTTTATATGATATGCTGGAAAATGAGACAGAGGTTGCAGAGATACATGATGCTTTGGCAACAGTTGGTAAATATAATAGATTTATAATATATAGATATTTACATATATCATTTGTTCGAAACGGCTTAACCGATTTGTATTAAATTGTTACAAGGGTCCATCATCTAACTATTTTTAAAAATTTGCAATCATGTAGGCTACTGCATGGACAGTTGAGGCAGTCATTTAAAGATATTTATTTTATTATTTTTAATTATTTAAATATAATTATTTATTATTAATTGGAAGTCTTGCACTTTAAAATAAAAAAAGAAATTTGTGCAAATATTCAGTAATTTTTTTTATAGCATTTTAAAAAAAACATAAGTTATTTGGCGGACCCTGTATAATTATATTGGTTAATATTTTTCTTGGTAATAAGGATTGTGGGTCCACTCTAACTTTTTTGTTTTTAATATTTTTGATATTTTTTTGAAGTAAAACTTCTTTAGACACGACAAGGGAGTAAATCTGTGCAAATGCAAATGCAACGGAAAAAGCGTTACGGCCGAGTGCCAATGATTCGTTATTTTATTTTACTTGTTTATAATTCAGAATAAAAAAATACATACATCACTCTATTATCACAATGTTATATATCTTATATATAAAAATGGAGCTTGATAAAATGTTAGGTATGCTAAAACTCTAAACCGGCTGAACGGATTTAACCACTCTTAGTCTTAAAATATTTGTGCTAATCCAGAGATTTCAAAACCGCGTATAAACTTTACATTTTTAATTTAAAATTTTGTGTGGAAGCGTAATTTAAAATGAAACATTTGACTGCGGCTCATACGTCAAATGTCAAATGGTTTTGACAGATTATGTTCAATTAAATTTAATAATAAGTGTTTTACATGAAGATTATTTAATTTAAACAACGTTTGCTGGGACAGCTAGTGTTTATATATTATTATATATATATATATATATATATATATATATATGCAATCAGTTTATGATAAGTTATTTTATTTTAGGTACTTTATTACTAAAGCTGGGTGGTGTCAGTAAAATATTTTTCATGGAAAAAGAAAGCCTCGAAGCAGTTCCTAAACCTGCAGAATCAAATAAAGATGATTTGTTATGTGATCAAGTGAGTATTGTTATTTATTAAATTTATTTATAACAATAACGTTTTATTGGTACTAATTAAATTTATTTGTAGCTAATTAATTTCTTATAACTAATTAATTAGTTTTTTAGTTAATTTATTAGCTACTTGTGTTTATCAACTCATAATTGTAAGTGTATTTATGGATAACGTTTTTTCTATAATTATAGCTAAAGAATGTTTCATTATTTATTTTACTTAATATTTTTATAATTTGAAGAAAAAGTTTAAGTTTTTGCCAGAAAAGCTGTTCTCTAATTTTATGTTTCTAATCGTTCTGAATCTTTTGACACCGAAATTGAGACAAGTATGTTTGTTTACATTTTGTAGTCGTTTTCTTAAAAACGACTGGACCGATTTCAAATATTTGGAAGGCATTCGATAATACAGGATAAGGACTTGCGTTGATTTGTTTTGCGAGACGATCGGTCGAGCCGTTTCTACATAATCAGCAGATTTCAATAAACATGCAGAACACATTTTTTCTGTTTTTCTTTAAAATATCATCAATTTTTTTTTCAAACCTTTTATACCATAAAGAAGTTTATACAATTTTGAATTAACTGGTATAATTATAATATTACCTTTTTTTTAACAAAAAAATGATATTAAAATAACAAGAAATATGGTATTTGTAAAATTTGTACTAAAACTAACTTTTTACCATCATCATCATACGTTTTATATAAGATATTTTACTCGAACTTTAATTTTTGTTAAATCAACAAAATTTTCTTTATATTTTTCGGTCATTTTGAATCGTTTGCCACCCAGTTCTGGGCGCCGTGTCTCCTTTGTACACATTTTTTTATAATTAACAGTTGTATAAAACTTTCGGCCAATGTCCTGAACCGATTTTGTAAATTTATCCAAAAAAACTATTTTAAAGATGTCAACTGGAAATCGTGTTGATTAAGTTTTGTTAAAGATCAGCCGGATCGTTTCTTCGTAATTTAGCGAATTGTTGATTTTGATAGAGTTTGTGGTCTTTACGAACATTCAACAATATTATAAGCCTACAAAAAGTAGTTTAATTATAAAAATTCATTAAAGATTATTACAATTACAACTGTAACTAATATTTGGATATATATATATATATAATCGTATATATATATATATATATATATATATATATATATAAATATGTATAATTTAATTTTTGAAGTAAAACTTCTTTAGGCGCGACTAGGGTCTGTACAAATGCAACGGAAGTGCGTTACGGCAGATAAGAGTCGATAAGATAAGAGTCGAGTGCCAATAATTCGTCATTCGCTCTCGATGATATCATTTCTATACGGGTCGATTGTGATTAGTCATCGCGTATGTGTATAGAGATCTGTTGTTGTATGCGTACCGGCATCAACGTTGTATGCGTACCGATATCAACGAGGAAATCAACATAGATAAATAAACATTTTAATGTTACATCGTAGTACTTATCTTGATTTAATGAAAAAATGCCTGAATCAGAAGAATATTTTATCCTGTTCCTTGAAAATAATGAAACAAATTAAACATTTGTGCCGTGTACTAAACGTAAGTTTATTGATTAGAAATTATTTCTGTATTATTCGTAGTTTCCATAAATCTTTGAAGTTATTGAAATGGAAAATATTTTTAGGCAAAACAGATATTACAGCTGTTCAAAGAATGAGATTATATCGCCAGGGAAAAAGTAAAAAAAATACCATCAGTCAATGAATGTATGTTAATTTTAATTGCATAAAGTTCTTTAAACACAATTATTACATGATGAGTGAAGTTGTGAAAACAATATTTGTTTAGGCGTTGTTTAACATAATCCACTGTGTGAACGAATATCATAAAATTTATTAAGCAGCAATTACTTCATTTCTCATTTCTAAATGCTAATTACAATGACAAACCGATCATGTCATTTTTGAAGTATGACTTTAATTACATTATTGTTTTTAAATATTATGCATATTTTTAATGCTATTATAAATATATGATTTATAATTTATCATAATTAATATATATATATATATATATATATATATACATCTTCAACCAGTCTACGAATAACACACTATCCATTTGTGATTTTTTCAAATCAGTATTTTGTGAAAATATTGTGTAATTTCAAGTTAATGTTTATAATACATAGTGTAGTGCATTACCATATCCTAATACCATGGATTACTAAAGTTTTCCAAATTAACACTAAGATCAACTAATTTTTCCACTGAATGAAGGCTAGGATTATAGCCGAAACGTATGGATTTAAAATAAATTTTTGAAAGAAATTCATGTTTTTTATTGATGTTATGCCCGATTATTAGACTTTGTTAATACATATGTCAACATCAAATTCAGAATCATACAAAATATATATATATATATATATATATATATATATATATATATGTATAATGGTTGACACTAATAATAGTTATGCATCACGAGTGTTACCATATTACTAATAAACATTATTCCAAATTGTTATATGATGTATTTATTTTTACTTAACTTAAATTTGCTACTTTGTACAATAGCAAATAAGTTTTACTTCAATCGCGTGTGAACCTTACGCGCACTCTTTTTTTTTTATTGATTAACGTAATTATTTACACCCACGAATCTTGCCTTAAGTTATAAAGTGACTTACACTTATTTCCTAAATCCAATACCTTTTTTTTCCTCAGACCCCCGACAAGAATGGAAATCCAGTACTTGAACCCCCCATCCAAGACCATACATCACTGGACAAAGCAACAACAACATCACTCCTATTCGAAGACCAGTCTCCAAGCGAAATGGATTTATCCAGTCACAAATCAACAATAACAAATACTCAAACCGATGATTATGCTCTCCAGGAAAGTATTAATAGAAGCGATATGTTGATCAGTACAGATTCTAACACTAGTGATGTAAATATGGGAACATCACAGAGCAGTAATTCATTGTCGATGTACGAGACGGAGTGGGCTATTTCATTTGAACAGTTTTTGGCGACTGTTTTGACATCACAACCTTTGATTGAGTTCTTTTCGAAGAGGTATCAACTGTCGCAGGCTTTGGGGAGCTTGAGACAGAAGAGGTTTGGAGTAATGCAGTAATAGAAATAGATATATAAATAAATAAATATATATAAGACTACTTATTATATATACATATAATAAGTAGTTTCACAAACACATTCACTTAGTCCACTGTGCTATTTATACTGCAGTAGTTTTTAGTTTATACATTTATTTATTATATATTTTGCAACTTCTAAACCATTTGATTAATATAAATGATGTATTAGTAAAATTTATTCAAAATTGAATGACCTATAAGTTTGTCTAATATTATGATGACTTACAGCAACTCGGTGTACTCATAAAAGACAATTAAAAATTGAAAAAAAGGAATTGGCTACGGTTCTCATGACATATGGCATCGTTCAGTATATCTTGTATAACTTTTAAACAATTTGATTGACATGAATAATGTGTTAAATGTTTTTTCACAAAATTGAATAATCTACAATGTTACTACTAAGGTATACTTTAATTGATGATATATCAAATACATCATTTATAATTTTTATTTAATTTAAAGTACATTTATTTCATTTATTATCGATAAATCTTAAACCATTTGATTTTTATGAATGATGTTAGAGAAAAAATGGTTTGAAAATAAGCAATCAATGACTTTCTCTAACAATGTGAGCTCTAGAGCAACTCTGTATACTTTAAAACATACTTGGAAAACAAGGAATAAATCTGTAGTGCTGCAACTTTAATCGCAAATTATTCTGTTACTATTTGTTATATTTTATTTATTTAAATTATTTGTTTAATATGAATAAAATATATAATAAATTACAATATTATTATTAATAATAGCACAGTGGGCTGATATTTTACTTAAATGCTCAATTTATATTATTTGTTTATTACTTTAATTAATTTGCAATCACAATCCATATCACAAAACAATCTTGTTAATAATATAATATCACTTGTTAAAATATTTATATGTTAAAACAGCAATTATATGCTTCGTTACTAATAATAGCACAGTGGGCTGATATTTTACTTAAATGCTCAATTTATATTATTTGTTTAATACTTTAATTAATTTGCAATCACAATCCATATCACAAAACAATCTTGTTAATAATATAATATCACTTGTTAAAATATTTATATGTTAAAACAGCAATTATATGCTTCGTTTACTTTAATGTACTCGAATTTATTTTAATTTTTATCATTAATATATATTATATGCATTTGTGATGATATTTAGAATATTCAGTAAAACCTCGTTAAGACGAATTTTTAGGGACAGAAACGCGTCTTAAGCGAGAAAGTGTTTTAAGCAGATAGTTTCAAAATGCAGGGAATGAGATTTCGTATTAAGTATGATCATCTTAATGAGATTTTACTATATATATAAATAATTTTAATTATATATTTTAAGATACAATTATTATATATCATGATATTGTTAGTCATTAAAAAATATAGTGTATAAATTTGTATAAAATATTGTATGATAATAAAATATATATATATGAAAGTTTAATTTCTTCAATTATATATACTTGTATATATTTATATGTATATATATATATATATATATATATATATATATATATATCTTGATATTGTTTATTTCGACTTTTAGTTTTTGACTGGTGGCTGAAAAACCTTATCAAAAATATATATATTTGTATAATATATATATATATATATATATATATATATATATTTGTATAATATATATATATATATATATATATATATATATATATAATGTATTTAATTTAAGCCCAAATCCCGAATGTATTTATTATGACACAAGACATAAACTTGTAAAAGGTCCCACATTGAAATTTGCCTCTACATTTAATACCTTAGATGGTCTGGGCATAATGCTTTACAATAAGCTGTCACTAGGTATTAGAGAAGTTGAAAATAGGAAATTTTATAAACTACTCAACACATTTTTTAAAGAACAAGTTTTTTACTCTATTGATGAGTATTTAAGTTATAATTTTCAGTAAATCATTCTGTGAAAATTAGAATAAGATTTTAAGTGAACATTTGTTTTTTGTAAATTATATTTCATTTAATATAGTATGTTATCTATTAATTTAAGTTATGTACCATTGATATCTATAATTGTACAATTGTGCTGTATAAATAAATATATATATATATATATATATATATATATATATATATATATATCTACAACACATATATTAGACACTATATATATTTGTGATTATTTAAGTTAGTATTTTGTGAAATATTGTTTAATTACAAGTTTAATGTTTATATTACATAGCTTAGTGCATTACCATATTCTGATACCATGGATTATTCAATTTTCTATTTTAACTTTATGATTAACTAATTGTAAGTACTTTTCACTCTTTATAATTTTTTTCTCCGATTCAATTGTTTTAGTTTTTAATTTTATTTTTAGTTTCCACTCAATGAAGGCTAGGATCATAGCCGAAACGTATGGATGTAAAATAAATTATTAAAAGAAATTCATGTTTTTTATTGATGTTATGCCCTGTAACTAGACTTTAACTGAATATAATATCAACATATATATATATATATATATATATATATATATATATATATATATATATATATATATATATATGTTTAATTTGAGTTTAATATTCGGGCGTAACATCAATAAAAATAGTATAAGAGTTTTTTTAAAAGTTTATTTATTTAAAATCCATACGTTTCGGCTAGCATCTTAGCCATCATTCAGTATAACTATAAATCACCACTTAAGACAGTCTTTTAAGGATAATTTTTCTGGCTTGATTTTTTTTATTTGGCACCGACAAACCAAAGATATCAATCTCAGAAGCAAACTCATTTATTTTATAATTTATAATTTATCATTATATAAATGTGTATAATGGTTGACACTAATGAATGTGTGCATCACGAGTTCATATTACTAATAAATATTATTCGAAATTGTTATATGATGTATTTATTTTTACTTAACTTAAATTTGCTACTCTGTACAGTAGCAAATAAGTTTTACTTCAATCGCGTGTGATCCTTACACGCACTTTTTTTTATTATTATCTAATAATTTATATTTATATCGTTAAGAAGTTATTTTCAAAATTCAAAACATTTTTTTGTTACTTTTGTTGGCTACCATTAAACCACACAAGTTATAATTTTTTCAAAGTTGGCTCCTCTGTATCTTTTTTGACAAGTGACAAGTGACAACCCAACTGTTGTTCACGAACTGTAAATTTTATGTAAAAAATATAAAATAAATATATATTTCAATAAAATAAGCAGAAATGTGATCCTAAACATTATCGTAAATAACATGAGGTGATTTTAAAATATTATTTAAAGTTTGAAATGTTTTTATTAAATATATTTTAACAAGTTTGTTGTGCAACATTTGATTGATTACAGAGTTTTATTATGAAAATTGATGGATTTGAGTGTTTTATATGATATTTTGTGTTTATAAGAATTTGTAGTTGTTTGGTTAAAGTTTTAAGGTTTTCTGTTTGTATAAAATATATAATTGTTTGAAGATTTAAGGTTATGTCGTACATCCTGTCTTCGTGTGTAATTTTCTTACACCTTAATATATGTATAAATAATAGTATAAATAAATATTTATATTTATAAGCACTTCATGCAATACATTTGGTTATATAAGCTGTACACAATTTTATAATTATCTAAAAATCTTATAAGTTGTCTGAAAATGTTGTAAACTGTCTTAAAGGGTGTCTGAGAATGTTTCAGAGTTGCTGAGAATGTTTTAAAATTTCCGAGAATGTTTTATAGTTTTTGAGAATGTTTCAGAGTTGCTGAGAATGTTGTAGAGTTGCTGAGAATGTTTTAGAGTTGCCGAGAATGTTTTACAGTTTCCGAGAATGTTTTACAGTTTCTGAGAATAGCATTGAGTTTCCGAGAATGTTTTACAGTTGCTGAGAATGTTGTAGAGTTGCTTAGAATGTTTTACAGTTTCCGAGAATGGTTTAGAGTTGCTGAGAATGTTGTGGAGTTGCTGACAATGTTTCAGTGTTTTCGAGGATGCTTTAGAGTTGCTGAGATTGTTTTAGAGTTGCTGAGAATCTTTTAGAGTTGCTGAGAATGTTGTAGAGTTGCTGACAATGTTTCAGTGTTTTCGAGGATGCTTTAGAGTTGCTGAGATTGTTTTAGAGTTGCTGAGATTGTTTTAGAGTTGCTGAGAATGTTTCAGAGTTGCCGAGAATGTTTCAGAGTTGCTGAGAATATTTTAAAATTTCCGAGAATGTTTTATAGTTTTCGAGAATGTTTTATAGTTGATGAGAATCTTTTAGAGTTGCTGAGAATGTTGTAGAGTTGCTGAGAATGTTGTAGAGTTGCTGAGAATGTTGTAGAGTTGCTGAGAATGTTGTAGAGTTGCTGAGAATGTTGTAGAGTTGCTGAGAATGTTGTAGAGTTGCTGAGAATGTTCTAGAGTTGCTGAGAATGTTCTAAAGTTGCTGAGAATGTTCTAGAGTTGCTGAGAATGTTGTAGAGTTGCTGAGAATGTTGTAGAGTTGCTGAGAATGTTGTATAGTTGCTGAGAATGTTGTAGAGTTGCTGAGAATGTTGTAGAGTTGCTGAGAATGTTCTAGAGTTGCTGAGAATGTTCTAGAGTTGCTGAGAATGTTGTAGAGTTGCTGAGAATGTTGTAGAGTTGCTGAGAATGTTGTAGAGTTGCTGAGAATGTTGTAGAGTTGCTGAGAATGTTTAAGGGTTACTGAGAATGTTGTAGAGTTGCTGAGAATGTTGTAGAGTTGCTGAGAATGTTGTAGAGTTGCTGAGAATGTTGTAGAGTTGCTGAGAATGTTGTAGAGTTGCTGAGAATGTTGTAGAGTTGCTGAGAATGTTGTAGAGTTGCTGAGAATGTTGTAGAGTTGCTGAGAATGTTTAAGAGTAGCTGCGAATGTCTTAGTTTCCGAGAATATTTTATAGTTTATGAGAATGTTTTACAGTTGATGAGAATGTTCCAGAGTTGCTTAGAATGTTGTAGAGTTGCTGAGAATGTTTAAGGGTTACTGATATTGTTTTAGAGTTGCTGAGAATGTTTCAGAGTTACTAAGAATGTTTTATAGTTGCTGAAAATGTTGTAGAGTAGCTTAGAATTTTGTAGAGTTCTTGAGAATGTTTCAGAGTTGCTGAGAATGTTTCAAAGTTTCCGAGAATGTTTTAAAGTTTTCGAGAATGTTTTAATGTTTCCAAGAATGTTTTATAGTTGATGAGAATGTTTCAGAGTTGCTGAGAATGTTTTAGAGTTGCTCAGAATGTTGTAGAGTTGCTGACAATGTTTCAGTGTTTTCGAGGATGCTTTAGAGTTGCTGAGATTGTTTTAGAGTTGCTGAGATTGTTTTAGAGTTGCTGAGATTGTTTCAGAGTTGCCGAGAATGTTTCAGAGTTGCTGAGAATGTTTAAAAATTTCCGAGAATGTTTTATAGTTTTCGAGAATGTTTTATAGTTGATGAGAATGTTGTAGAGTTGCTGAGAATGTTGTAGAGTTGCTGAGAATGTTTCAGAGTTGCTGAGAATATTTTATAGTTGCTGAAAATGTTGTAGAGTTGCTTAGAATTTTGTAGAGTTGCTGAGAATGTTTTATAGTTGCTGAGAATGTTTTATAGTTGCTCAAAATGTTGTAGAGTTGCTTAGAATTTTGTAGAGTTCTTGAGAATCTTTCAGAGTTGCTGAGAATGTTTCAAAGTTTCCGAGAATGTTTTAAAGTTTTCGAGAATGTTTTAATGTTTCCAAGAATGTTTTATAGTTGATGAGAATGTTTCAGAGTTGCTGAGAATGTTGTAGAGTTGCTGAGAATGTTGTAGAGTTGCTGAGAATGTTGTAGAGTTGCTGAGAATGTTCTAGAGTTGCTGAGAATGTTCTAAAGTTGCTGAGAATGTTCTAGAGTTGCTGAGAATGTTGTAGAGTTGCTGAGAATGTTGTAGAGTTGCTGAGAATGTTGTATAGTTGCTGAGAATGTTGTAGAGTTGCTGAGAATGTTGTAGAGTTGCTGAGAATGTTGTAGAGTTGCTGAGAATGTTGTAGAGTTGCTGAGAATGTTCTAGAGTTGCTGAGAATGTTCTAGAGTTGCTGAGAATGTTGTAGAGTTGCTGAGAATGTTGTAGAGTTGCTGAGAATGTTGTAGAGTTGCTGAGAATGTTGTAGAGTTGCTGAGAATGTTTAAGGGTTACTGAGAATGTTGTAGAGTTGCTGAGAATGTTGTAGAGTTGCTGAGAATGTTGTAGAGTTGCTGAGAATGTTGTAGAGTTGCTGAGAATGTTTAAGAGTAGCTGCGAATGTCTTAGTTTCCGAGAATATTTTATAGTTTATGAGAATGTTTTACAGTTGATGAGAATGTTCCAGAGTTGCTTAGAATGTTGTAGAGTTGCTGAGAATGTTTAAGGGTTACTGATATTGTTTTAGAGTTGCTGAGAATGTTTCAGAGTTACTGAGAATGTTTTATAGTTGCTGAAAATGTTGTAGAGTAGCTTAGAATTTTGTAGAGTTCTTGAGAATGTTTCAGAGTTGCTGAGAATGTTTCAAAGTTTCCGAGAATGTTTTAAAGTTTCCGAGAATGTTTTAATGTTTCCAAGAATGTTTTATAGTTGATGAGAATGTTTCAGAGTTGCTGAGAATGTTTTAGAGTTGCTCAGAATGTTGTAGAGTTGCTGACAATGTTTCAGTGTTTTCGAGGATGCTTTAGAGTTGCTGAGATTGTTTTAGAGTTGCTGAGATTGTTTTAGAGTTGCTGAGATTGTTTCAGAGTTGCCGAGAATGTTTCAGAGTTGCTGAGAATGTTTAAAAATTTCCGAGAATGTTTTATAGTTTTCGAGAATGTTTTATAGTTGATGAGAATGTTGTAGAGTTGCTGAGAATGTTGTAGAGTTGTTGAGAATGTTGTAGAGTTGCTGATAATGTTGTAGAGTTGCTGAGAATGTTCTAGAGTTGCTGAGAATGTTCTAGAGTTGCTGAGAATGTTCTAGAGTTGCTGAGAATTTTCTAGAGTTGCTGAGAATGTTCTAGAGTTGCTGAGAATGTTCTAGAGTTGCTGAGAATGTTCTAGAGTTGCTGAGAATGTTCTAGAGTTGCTGAGAATGTTCTAGAGTTGCTGAGAATGTTCTAGAGTTGCTGAGAATGTTCTAGAGTTGCTGAGAATGTTTAAGAGTTGCTGAGAACGTTTTAGTTTCCGAGAATGTTTTATAGTTTATGAGAATGTTTTACAGTTGATGAGAATGTTCCAGAGTTGCTTAGAATATTCCAGAGTTGCTTAGAATGTTGTAGAGTTGTTTAGAATGTTTTAGAGTTTCCGAGAATGTTTTATAGTTGATGAGAATGTTAAAGAGTTGCTGGGAGTTTTAGAGTTGCTGACAATGTTCTAGAGTACCTAAGAATGTTTAAGAGTTGCTGAGAATGTTTTATAGTTGCTAGGAGTTTTAGAGTTGCTGACGATATTCTAGAGTTCCTGACGATATTCTAGAGTTGCTGACGATATTCTAGAGTTGCTGACGATATTCTAGAGTTGCTGACGATATTCTAGAGTTGCTGACGATATTCCAGAGTTGCTGTCGATATTCTAGAGTTGCTGACGATGTTCTAGAGTTGCTGACAATGTTTAGAGTTGCTGAGCATTTTATAAAGTGTCTGAAAAGGTTGTATGGTGTCTGAAAAAGTTGTAGAGTGCCTGAAGAGGTTGTATGGTGTCTGCAAATGTTGTAGAGTGTCGGAAAATGTTGTAGAGCTAGTGAAAATGTTGTCGGTTATCTTTGAATGTTGTAGGTAGCCTAAAAAAGTTGTATGCTGTCAGAAAATGTTGTAGAGTGTCTCGGAATGTTGTGGGTTATCTAAAATGTTTTAGGTGGTACCTGGATAGCGTAGGTTGTTTCAGAATGTGGTAGATTGTCTGAGAATGTTGTAAGTTGGCTCAAAATATTGTAGGAGGTCTGAAAATAATTGGAGGTTGTCTAAAAACTTGTAAGTTCCCAGAAAATGTTGTAGAGAGTTTTGGAATGTTGTGGGTTATTTCACAATGTTTTATGTGATCTCTCGATGTTGAAGGTTTTTTCAAAATGTTGTAGGTTGTTTCAGAATGTTGTAGGTTGTCTGAAGATGTTGTCTAAGAATATTATAAGTTGTTCCAGCTTGTTACTGAAAATGTTGTAGAGAGTCTCTGAATGTTGCAGAGTGTCTCAGAATGTTGCAGAGTGTCTCAGAATGTTGCAGAGTGTCTCAGAATGTTGCAGAGTGTCTCAGAATGTTGCAGAGTGTTTAAGAATGTTGCAGAGTGTTTAAGAATGTTGCAGAGTGTTTAAGAATGTTGCAGAGTGTTGAAGAATGTTGCAGACTGTCTCAGAATGTTGCAGACTGTCTCAGAATGTTGCAGAGTGTCTCAGAATGTTGCAGAGTGTCTCAGAATGTTGCAGAGTGTCTCAGAATGTTGCAGAGTGTCTCAGAATGTTGCAGAGTGTCTCAGAATGTTGCAGAGTGTCTCAGAATGTTGCAGAGTGTCTCAGAATGTTGCAGAGTGTCTCAGAATGTTGCAGAGTGTCTCAGAATGTTGCAGAGTGTTTAAGAATGTTTGCAGAGTGTTTAAGAATGTTGCAGAGTGTTTAAGAATGTTGCAGAGTGTTGAAGAATGTTGCAGACTGTCTCAGAATGTTGCAGAGTGTCTCAGAATGTTGCAGAGTGTCTCAGAATGTTGCAGAGTGTCTCAGAATGTTGCAGTGTTTAAGAATGTTGCAGAGTGTCTCAGAATGTTGCAGAGTATTTAAGAATGTTGCAGAGTATTTAAGACTGTTGCAGAGTGTTTAAGAATGTTGCAGAGTGTTTAAGAATGTTGCAGAGTGTTTAA
>NW_020536999.1:90244521-90262326 GCF_003426905.1 Ctenocephalides felis
CTATATTCTACTCTCAAGACGTCCTAGACTAGCCTCTGTCTAGGATAGGCGAAGCCTGCGAGGATACCGAACTTTTAGACAAAAAGCAAAGTTATTCTATTCTCAACTATTTGTTCATCAAAATATAATTTGTTTTGCCAAATATAAAAATATTTGTGTTCTTATTTTCGACCATCTATATTCTACTCTTGAGACGTTCTAGCCTATTCTGTCTAGGATAGGCGAAACCTGCCGATGATATCCGAACTTTTAGACAAAAAGCAAGGATATTCTATTCTAAATTATTTGCTCATCGTAATATAATTTGTTTTATCAAATGTAAAAAATATTGTATGTTTTGTATATTTGTTGTTTTTTAAGACGTCCTAGACTAACCTGTCTAGGATAGGCTAAACCTACGAGGATAGTCGAACTTTTATACAAAGAACAAATTGTTCCTAATATATTTGTTTATGCTTAATTTAATTATTGCAAAAATATATTTCGTTATTTCTTAGTATTTTGCCGCTGATTTTGCAACAATAGTATTTCTCAGCCTTTTCAGAATCCATGTCCCTGATCCGTAAAGAACTTTGCGGGGGAGGGAAGGGTATAGTAAAATATCATTTATTAACTTCCCGTAGGGTAAGTTATAGTAATCGCAAAAAAAATCGAAAAACTTTTATATATCTTTACGTTTTAGAGGTTCCTGAACATTTTGGCATTCCTTTGGAGAAAAAATGGATGTATGTGTATGTGTGTGTGTGCGGATACAAATTTTCGTCGACGATTTCGGGAACACGGTTCAACCGATTTGAATAATTCAAAAAGCATTCGATTGCTGTTGATAATGAGACGTGCTGATTAGTTTTTGGCTTAAGCTGGTCTAGCCGTTTCGAAGATAAGCGGCAAAAAGTGCCACAAACGGTAACTTTGTTTTTAAGAGAACGGAGCGTCCGATTTTAATAATTCAACAAACATTTTACTTGTATTGACAAGATGTAGAATTGATAAAATTTTCAAAAAGGCAGGTAGAGCGTCTAGTGAAAAAATTAAAATAAATGCCATTTGGCGGTCAAAAATGATCATTAAACATATTCACATCAAATTATCAGATATTTTATAGAGATTTTAACAATAAGTATAAATTTTGTTTACATTCCTATGGGTTCCGTACCAATGTTCATCCGTTAGACGGCGACGCGGCGCTTACGCGCTCCGATATTTCGTGTATGCAGTTAAAGCAGTACGATTGCTTTGAAAAAACGTTCAGAATTTCCAAAATATTTCAAAATAGAAAAAACATTTTTTTCAAAAATCCTTTTTTGCCAAAAAAAAAATGTGAATTTTTGCCAAAAATTTATAGTTTCTCAAAAATCTGATTTTTTCAAAGTAAAATTTTTTCAAAAATGTTAATCTTTTTTTAAAAAAATTTGCCTTAAAGCACAATGCCATGCGCCCCACTAGTTAAATTTTTGAAATCGGTGCAGCCAACAAAAATTTAAATCTCAGGAATTTTGTTATCAAAAGATTCAGAATGATTTTTATTTTTATTAAAATTACTAATGTATTGGAATATAAAATAACAATACTTTCTATATATTTTGTTAAAAATTTATAGTATCTCAAAAATCTAATTTTTTCAAAATTGTTAATCTTTTAAAAAAAAATTAATTTTTGGTACGGGAAGTTCCAGCAATTTGCCTTAAGGCACGATGCCATGCGCCCCACAAGTTTTTTACCTGATTTTAAAAAAAATCCAAAAATTTTCAAAAAAAATAAATAAATATTTCAATTTATTCTCGTAACTGAAAATACATGTAATGTTTGATGGAGGAAGGGGGGGTTAATTTGAATATCACCATGTATCACCATGGGGAGGGGATCCAAAAATTCTTAAAAAAAATGCATCACGTGATTAATAAACGTCGCGGGATAAAATTTAAAATTAAAGATATATTTATTTATCAAAGAAACTCACCACATTTTAAGTAAACGAATAAAAGATGGCGCCACATGCTTTTGACATTTCTTAAAACTTTGTTTACTTTTTGGTTTATTATAAATAAACGTAAAAATGTTATTAGTTAATGAATAATTAATTTAAAAAAAGTTTATACATGCAATGAATATAAAACTATACCTGTACAATTCTATATTTAATCATACACTAAAAATGTTGTGTTTTGAAAAGTAGTTTACCATTGCATAACTAAAAATAAATCAGTTTATAGACTTGTAAAATAATTATTATATATTATATTACAATGTTTTCTAGAAGATTAACACTTGTAATAAATAAATTATCTAAACCAACGTACCTGCAAAAATGTACATCTTGTCGGCCTCACCTAACCTCAAATATGGCCCCAACTAGGGTTCCTGCACGTTCCATGAGTTTAAACATTGAAAGACACATTTCAGGCCGCGAGAACAAATTCAAACGCGAAGACGGAATTCCCCAAGACTGGGAAATGATCTATCGAGGCCCCTTAACCAACTACGTATATGCCTTACACTCCATAAGCGTTGCTAGCATAATCGGATTCCTAGGAACTGCTGCTGTCTTTATCCCATCATCGGGTTCCAATGAACTCCTCACCATCGACACATTCTCATCAGCCTTTGCACAATTCTCATCTCTAGAAATGACTTGTTTCTTGGGAGGCTTGATTAGCATGAATATCATGTCACTGATGGTGATCCAGGAGTACGTTTGTCGAGTGTACCAGAAGGATGAGGATTATAAGATGGTGCAGATGGGATTGTTGCCCTGGATGAAGAGGGTTGTTGATCTGAAGGCAGGGGATTTGAATGAGTATGAGGGTTTGGCGAGTATACCGTGGAGGGACCATAGGTTTAAGGCGAAGGATAAAGTTGTGATATTGTTTGAGAATTATTTTAAGTCGCCTGCTCATTTACTTAGCATGTTTAAGAAAGGAGACGAGGAAAGTTGAATGCAGTGTATAATAATTAATAAAATTTAATATATGGAAAGTATTGTTATTTTATATTCTAATACATTAGTTATTTTTAATAAAGAGAGATGCTTTAGTTTTTAACGTCTTGAGGGAGTAATTCAAGTCATTCTGCATCTTTTGATAAACTAGCTGTAAGTGGAATTCTGTCTTAAGGCAATTGAGGCATCGTGCCTTAAGGCAAATTGCTGGAACTTCCCGTACCAAAAATTATTAATTTTTTAAAAACGATTAACATTTTTGAAAAAAATGTACTTTGAAAAAAATAAGATTTTTGAGAAACTATATATATGGACAAAAAATTACTTTTTTTTGAAAAAAAAAAATTAAAAAAAAAAAAAAAAATTTTTAATTTTTTTTTTGAAAAAAATTTTTTTTTCTTTATTTTGACATATTGTGGAAGATCTGAACTTTTTTTTCAAAGCAATCGTACTGATTTAACTGCATAGGGACAAAATATAAAGCGCGTAAGCGCCGCGTCGCTGTCTAACGCATAAGCATTGGTACGGAACCCATAGGAATGTTAACAAAATGTATACTTATTGTTAAAATCTCTATAAAACATCTGATAATTTGATGTGCATATGTCTAATGATCATTTTTGACCGCCAAATGGCTAATTTTTTTACTTTTTCCTCCATATCTCCGAAACCGCTAGACCTACCTTTATGAAAATTTTATCGATTCTTCATCTTGTCAATACAAGTGAAATGTTTTTTGAATTATTTAAATCGGACGCTCCGTTCTCTTAAAAACTGAGTTACCGTTTTCGGCACTTTTTGCCCCGTATCTTCGGAACGGCTAGATCTGCCTTCGCCAAAAACTAATCAGCACGTCTCCTTATCAATACGAATCGAATGTTTTTTGAATTATTCAAATCGGTTGATCCGTGTTCCCGAAATCGTCGACGAAAATTTGTATCCGCACACGTACATACATACACACACATACACACACACACATACATCCATTTTTTCTAAGGTATGCCAAAATGTTCAGAAACCTTTGAAACGTAAAGATATATAAAAATTTTCATTTTCGATTTTTTTGCGATTACTATCTTGCCCTACGGGAAGTTAAAAACGTGGCTGAGATTTAAGTTTTTGTTAGCTGCACCGATTTCAAAAATGTGAAAAACTATTCCATTGCCCTACGGCAATGGCAACTATTCCATTGCCCTACGGGAAGTTAAAAACGTGGCTGAGATTTAAGTTTTTGTTAGCTGCACCGATTTCAAAAATGTGAAAAACTATTCCATAAAACTCGAAACTTAATCATGGGCTGAGCCATAGATAAATAAGCATAAGCCGTTTCTTTAGAATTAGTAGAAAAGTAAAATCAAGCAAAATATTCCGTTTTCATAATAAAAGCCTGAACATTCTTAAAATTTCATAACCATTTGAAAGATTTTCAAATGGTTATGATCAATTCAATTTTAATTGTTTCCGCACTCCATAGGGGCGCCACTAACTTTAGCAAGTAAATTTACCGCTAGGTTTAATCATAGATGAGATTTATATAAATCACATAAGAAAGATTAACTGGTTAACTTTAATAAATGAAATGAGAACAGTATAAAATATTTTTTCCACCAAGTCACAAGTATGTTTTCACAAAAATATATAAAACATAATATTAAACATTAAATGTGTATATTATAATAAGAGAACCAGTACTTTAAAAAGAGTGGTGAAGTGAGGCACAGTAGACCCTCTATTGAGTGCGGAAAACACTAAAAAAGGGGTAAAGCCCTTTTGTAATTCTGTGCCAGCCATTTAATGTAATTAAATATTGAAAAAAAAAATGCAATAGAGTTCATGGTTCAAACCAACATTCTAAAATATTGTTCCGACCCTCAATTTTTTGGTAATTAAATATTGAAAAAAAAAAAGGCAATAGAGTTTATGGTTCAAACCAAAATTCTAAATTATTGTAGGCCAACAAAAACTGGTTTAATTATAAAAATTTGTTACTGACTTTATCGTATATTTTTCAGCTAAGTTATTTTTCCACTTACTGTAATATTGACACAAGCCAATTCTGTTTTGAATGTGTTTTAACATTGTAAGGAAGACAACCACCACCCATCAGACCATCGTGACTTGCTCGAACATTTGCTAATGAGGGATATATCATTTTTATCAATGGTCTCTGCTCCAATAATCTTGCTGAAGCGTCTAGAAAACAAGCACTTTTCTGTTAATTCTAAAAATAATGCTTGGCTATACATAAAAGGCTTTACTTACCTCCACTTGTTCCACGAGGTTTTGTTCGTGTAGTACTTGTTAAGAATTCACCACCTACCCAAGACTAAAAATAAATATATTTATACAAATATTATATATTTACATTTACATTACATTGATTTATATTATTAACATAATATATAACATTGCAATAACATATTGCAGAATAATATTGAATAAATAAATAGAAAAAAATAGAAAAATTCATATTAAGTGCGCGTTCGTGCACTCTAATTATTACAATTAATGCATATATTATATGTGTGTTTAAAGTGTATCAAGAGAAAAATTTACTTCTAAAATAAACAGTTAAATTTTTTATCTAAATAGCTGTTTAATTCAAAGTGCAATCTTGTTTACTAAGTCGATTATTTCTTGTAACTGCCTTAAGACAAAATGCCACTTACACCTAGTTTTATTATTATATTTTACAATTATTTTTACAACTGCTGATAAAACATAATAAAATCTACACTGAATAATTATATAGGAAAGGTGAGAAATAATTCAATACATAATATTAAACATTAACTTTTATTTAAAATATAATTTTCATTTTTAATGCGGTCAGAATTTCACAACTCGGACATTATTATAAATATACAAATATGCATATTTATGTATATATATATATATATATATATATATATATATATATATATATATATGCATATACATAATGATATTTAATTTGTTAAAGATATGTAAATTATTCGATTTAAAATTTATAACCATATATATATATAGAAATTTATATAAAATATATATCGCTCTAAAGCTAGTCAGCTAAATGCATAAATATATTGGAAGTAATTTTCAAATATATATATATATATATATATATATATATATATATATATATATGTTGTTAATATTTAAGGGCAATATATCAATTTCAAAGATTTCTATATTTTGTATAAATTTTTATTTTAATCCATATGTTTCGATATATAATTTTATATCATCATCAGTGGTCACATATGGATTATAATAAAAACTTATACAAACTATAGAAATCTTTGAAATTGATGTATTGCCCTTAAATATTAACAACATACATTTGATATATATATATATATATATATATATATATATATATATATATATGACATTATTAATTTTTAACATTTGTATTTGATCATAACAATATTAAATATATTAATAATTTTTTATGGCCAAATTCTCACAATAAAAAGCAATAAATATCCAGGAAAAAACACCCACAAAACTAAATATATTATTTTACAATTCGGCAGTCATCTGACTAGCTAAATAATTTTATTATTTAACTTTAAGTTTATTTATTTATTTTATTTTGTTCAAAGCTTTAGTTTTTCTCATTGAAAAATTTTAATAATTTTTATTTGTAGTTTTTTCCTGATTTAAATTTGTTAAACATGCTGAATGATGACACACATACAGTGTCAAAAAGTATATAATAAATAGTTAATTATTTATTGCCTTTTATTTAGACTATTTGACTGCAAATGAACATTTCAAGACTACGCTGCAACGTCAAAGAAAAAATATAAAATTTATATATATATATATATATATATATATATATATATAAAGTGTGTTTATATATATCTTAATCGAATTGACAAACAATTTGACTATTTTATAATATTTAAAATAAAATACTATACTGTAAAATCAAGATCTCAATCAGATCCATATGTATCGTAATATATACATATATATATATATATATATATATATATATATATATAATTAATACATTACTATATTATATTCAATGTGCAAATAATAATCTCGTAGCCACATCACTGATTTTTTTAGCCGAACTCCTCAATGAAGAATTCAAACCATTGTTGCAACTTTCCTAAAAATATAAAAAAATGTATTATACTACGCTCTAAATAGTACATTTAGATAATAAGAAATACAATTATAGACCTTACACTGAATCACTCAAATCGGTTGATCCATTCTATCAAAATTGACTTCCATTTTCTCTAATTGTGGGATATGCTAAAATATTCACAACCCTCAGCATAGTAATTATAACTAGTGGGGTGCATGGCATCGTGCCTTAAGGCAAATTGCTGGAACTTCCCGTACCGTAATCAAAAATCTTGGCACGGAACCCAAATAAATTTACACAAAATGTGTACACACTATTAAAATCTCTATAAAATATCTGATAATTTGATATAAGTAAGTCCAATAAACATTTTTGACCGCCAAATGACATTTTTCAAACTTATTTTTATTGAAAGTCCATAACCGCTGGACCTGCCTCCCAAAAATTTAATCAGTAGTTCATCTTGTCAAAACAAGTAAAATGTATTTTAACTTCCCGGTTTCTGAACATTTTGGCATACCTCAGAAAAAATGGATGTGTGTGTGTGTGTGTATGTATGGATACAAATTTTCGCCCACGTTTTCGGGCGTACGGATCAACCGATTTGAATGGTTTAAAAAACATTCGATTCCTATTGATAAGGAGAAGAGCTGATTAGTTTTTGGCAAAGGCAGGTCCAGCAGTTACGGAGATAAGGAGCAAAGAGTGCAGAAAATAGAAATCGAGTTTTTGAGAGAACGGAGCATCCGATTTGAATGATCTAAAAAACATTCAATTAGTAATGATTGGGAGAAGGGGTTATTAGTTTTTCGCAAAGGCAGGCCCGGCCATTTCGGAGATACAAAGCTAAATGTACAAAAAATGGCAGTTTTTGAGAGAACTAAGCGTCCGATTCAATTGATTCAAAGAACTTTCTGCTTGTCTTAACAAAATAATTGATTTTGGAAAAAAAAATTGTACCATTTTTTTTTTTTTTTTTTAATTTTTTGTATATCGAAAATAATTCAGATTTTATTTTTAATTCTGACTATAGTTTAATTTACTTTGAACAAATAATTTCAACTCTACAATTCAGTTTATATAATTCTTATAAATAGTAGACAATGTTACAATATTTATAATAATCTATTTGAAAACATTCAATATTCCTCGAACATTTCGTTACGGTACGGGAAGTTCCAGCAATTTGCCTTAAGGCACGATGCCACCCACTTAAAAACTGAGTTACCGTTTTTGGCACTTTTTGCCCCGTATCTTCGGAACGGCTAGTCCTGCCTTCGCCAAAAACTAATCAGCACGTCTCCTTATCGATACGAATCGAATGTTTTTTGAATTATTCAAATCGGATGAACCGTGTTCCCGAAATCGTTGACGAAAATTTGTATCCGCACACTACACATCCACATACACACACACACATACATCAATTTTTTCTAAGGTATGCCAAAATGTTCAGAAACCTCTAAAACGTAAAGATATATAAAAATTTTCATTTTCGATTTTTTGCGATTACTATAACTTACCCTATGTTAGTTAAAAAACCTCTGGGTTCAATTTCTTCTAACATAAAGCAAAATGATATCGATTTCTTGATAAAAGATACTCTCAACCTGAACCGTAAAAATCCGAAATCTATATTGACCACTTCTCGTTACTAACACAACTAATATTTGCTGCAGCAGCAAGTTTTATTATTATAAACAAAAGTAATGGTATTACCACATACAATTCTTTCCAACTTCCATTAACTCACCCTAGGATTCCTTATAGAAATATGTATCAGCAAACAAGCTAATTCCAAGTCTTCGCTGTATCCATTTTTCAACTGAACACTTCTGTAACCGGTTCGAAGACATGTCACAGGATACGTGGCCTGTCCGATGAAATTGGGGTCTCCGAAGACATCTTCTTCTTGAACCACAAACCTCAGCAGAGCCAAATAGGGATTTGCTACTTCAAACTCGCAAACCTCGTTCCAGAGTGGATTGAAACCATTATCAGCTAAAAAGGAAAAAGGAAGGTAATTTTATAAATATATAGATAATACTTTAACCCTTTAACATAACCCTTGACCCTTTAACCCTTAAGCGTCGAATATAGATGACATCCGCAGGACAACCATTGTGTACGAGCGTCATCCATAGACGACATCAAGTGTGACAACCATTGCTTCAATATTTATTACTGCGATTGAGAATTATAATTTGTTATTGTAATATTCTTATTTTTTATAAGTGTAATTATTGAAGTAAAACTTCTTTAGACGCGACTAGGGTGTAAATCTGTACAAATGCAATGAAAGTCCGTTACTCCCCAAATGTTCGTCATTCGCTCTCGATGAGATCATTTCTATACGAGTTGATTGTGATTAGTCGTCGTGTATGTGAAAAGAGATCTGTCGTTGTATGCGTACCGGCATCAACGTTGTATGCATACCGATATCAACAAGGAAAAACGGCATAGATAAATAAACATTTTAAAGTTACATCGTAGTACAAATCTCGATTTAATGAAAAATGCCTGAATCAGAAGAATATTTTACTCTGTTCCTTGAAAATAATAAAACAAATTAAACATTTTTACTGTTTACTAAACGTTGGTTTATTGATTAGAAATTATTTATATATTATTCGTAGTTTCTATAAATCTTTGAAGTTAATAAAATGAAAAATATTTTTTAGCAAGACAGATATTACAGCTGTTCAAAGAATGAGATTATATCATGAGCAAAAAAGTAAAAAAAATATTAGCAGTCAATGAATGTATGATAATTTTAATTACATGAAGTTCTTCAAACACAATTACATGATGAGTGAGGATACGTAAACAATATTTGTTTAGACGTTGTTTAACATAATCCACTGTGTAAACGAATATTATAGGATTTATTAATCAGCAATTACTTCACTTCTCTAATGAAGGTTTATTTCTAAATGCTAACTATAATGACAAACCGATCATGTCATATTTGAAGTATTACTTTAATTACATTATTGTTTTTCCCAACAAGGCTAAAACGAAAAATTCCAAATGATCTTATAAATTTGTAAATTATTATTATTATTATTATTATTATAGTTATTATTATTATTATTATTACTATTATTATTTTTATTATTATATTATTATTATTATTATTATTATTATCTTACTATTTCTATTATTGTTATTTTGTTATATTTTATTATTTTTCTAGTATTATTTTATTATTCAGAAATTTTATTTATATTATTTATTAATTTTATTTTTATTATTATTTTGCTTATATTTTACATTAAATCATATTACGGATATTATTTTCATGTAAATTTTATCCTTTGCTCTTTTATTTATTTTATTTATTTAAATTTATATTATTATTTATCAATATTACTTGATGTTAATAAATTAGCAGTTGTAATAGTTATTGAAATTAAAAAAAAAATATTGTTTTTAAATATTATACATTTTTTTAATGCTATTATAAATATATAATTTATAATTTATTATTATATGAATGTGTATAATGGTTGACACTAATAAATGTGTGCATCACGAGTGTTACCACATTACTAATAAACATTATTCAAAATTGTTATGTGATGTATTTATTTTTACTTAAATGCCATCTTGTACAGTAACAAATGAGTTTTTTTATTCTTTTTCTAGCACTCTTTTTTTAAATATATTTTTATAGATTGTAAATGAAAAATCTTATAATGTTGTATATAAAACACTTAGGCGGCTTACCATCTCGTATAGTAGTATCATTTGTGCAGCCAAACGCTGATAATTAGCAATTAATAATTACCTATAGGTTTTGATGTCAATTTAACCCCAGAATCAAAATCAGCTCCGACCACTTCCACTTCTACATAAGGACTTGCAGTACCTCGACCACCCTTTCCACATTTTCCCAAATGCCTGGCTCCAATAACTCTTAACGTAATACACATTGGCTCAACACCTACCTGAGAAAAATTTCAATAATAAAGTAACAAAACTTGTATTTAAACCATTTATTTTATTACCAGTGAATTCTTATCATAAGGATTAAAATCATCCCTGAAGAAGAAATCAGGTTTGAGCAAGTATCCACAGGATCCGTTGTCTCTAAATTTAGCCCAATTCAATTGCATAGGCTTGTCAGGTGTTTGGTAATTCAAAGCCACCATTTGAGAACCACTGTTCCATAAAGATACCGGGTTGTAGTTTGATGAATCTATTCGTTGACCCTAAAAAGAATCAAGAAAATATAAATAGAAATATATAATAATATAGATATATTTATATCTGTATATATCTATTATATTTACTTTTGGGTAGACCCGGCTGAATTGTATTTGATGATACTTCAAGAAGAATTTGTTCTCCTGTTGACAAATAATTTTCTCTGCTTTATTTTCAGGAAATGAAGACATCTCGTAGAATGTGAAACCTTTGGTTTTTATTCTATCCAAGTTAAATGCTACTGATCTGTAAAAAAAATAATAAACTTAATATTAATGGACATTCCAAAAATGAATAAAGTGGACTAGTACTCTTCTACAGCATTTAGCAACATAAATAGATAGTTTATTAACTTGTAAAAATCTAGGATTAATTATAAACTATCACAAAAAAACCTAGATAATGTTATTGAAGTTTTACTTCTAATACAACTTCCAAATAAGTGAAATTCGCTGGAGTAAAATAGTCATTTAATTCTATCATCTTCTTAATGCGAATTTACTATAACTCATTAATCACTTATAGTCGGCCAACTTAGAACTTGTGCGTTCTGTCAATCCACAAAGATCTGCTGGTGTTCTATTAATCAACCAAGGACTACTAGGCCTTCTATTAATCCACCAACGACTGTTTAGCTTTCTATTTATTGACCAAAGACTGTTTGACCTCTAATTAAACGACCAACAACCACAAACGACTACTTGATCTTCTAATAATCCACCTGTGAGCTTTCTAATAATCCACCTGTTGAGCTTCTATTAATAGACCGAAAACTGATGTATTCTATTAATCAACCAAGACTGCTAGGCCTTCTATTAATCCACCAACGACTTTTTAGCTTCTATTTATTGACCAAAGACTGTTTGACCTCTAATTAAACGACCAACAACCACAAACGACTACTTGATCTTCTAATAATCACCTGTTGAGCTTTCTAATAATCCACCTGTTGAGCTCTTCTATTAATAGACCGAAAACTGATGGTATTCTATTAATCAACCAAGGACTGCTAGGCCTTCTATTAATCCACCAACGACTTTTTAGCCTTCTATTTATTGACCAAAGACTGTTTGACCTCTAATTAAACGACCAACAACCACAAACGACTACTTGATCTTCTAATAATCCACCTGTTGAGCTTTCTAATAATCCACCTGTTGAGCTTTCTATTAATAGACCGAAAACTGATGGTATTCTATTAATCAACCAAGGACTGCTAGGCCTTCTATTAATCCACCAACGACTTTTTAGCCTTCTATTTATTGACCAAAGACTGTTTGACCTCTAATTAAACGACCAACAACCACAAACGACTACTTGATCTTCTAATAATCCACCTGTTGAGCTCTTCTATTAATAGACCAAAAACTGCTGGTGTTTTATTAATAAACCAACAACTGCTAGGCCATCTATTAATCCACCAACGACTTTTTAGCCTTCTATTTATCAACAGATGACTGCTTGGCCTCTAATTAAATGACCAACAACCGCTGTGCCTTCTATAAATTGACCAACGGCCTGTGGGTCTTCTATTAATCGACCAATGACTGTTGGATCTTCTATTAATCGATCAACAACTGCTGGACATTCTATTAATCCACCAATGACTGCTGGATTTTTTATTAATTGATCTACAAATGCTGGGCCTTCTATTAATCGACCAACAACTCTTCTATTTATTTATTTATTCATCAATGTCGTAATCAATAATAATGAATATTATCTCAAGCTCTTGTCTGAATTACTATAAACAATTAATCGACCAACGACTGCTGTGCCTTCTATTAACCAACCAACAACTGCTATGATTTCTATTAACCGACCAACAACTACTGGAGCTATTTTTAATCAACCAATGAATGCTGGGCCTTCTATCAATCGACCAAGTGCCGCTGGGCATTTTATAAATCCACCAACTGTTGCTGGGCCTTTTATTAATCCACCAACAACTCTTTAGCCTTCTATTTACAGACCAACTACTGCTGGGACTTCTACTAACCGACCAACAACTGCTGCGCCTTCTATAAACCAACCAACTACTTCTGGGACGCTTATAAATCAACCAAAGACTGCTGGATATTTTAATTATCGACCAACTACTGCTTAATCTTCTATTAAAACAACCAACAAACAACTGAACCTTCTATTAATTGACCAACAACTGCTGTGCCTTATGTGAGCAACAAAAAAGTTTCAAAAGGATTCGAAAACTAACGGTTCAATGGAGGTTACAGATGAAGATAAAAGCAATATTAGTAACAAAAATGCAAGGATAAATTCACAAGTCCAATATACTCAATTACATCAGCAAAAAAGGTCAAGTACATTAGAACAGATTTATTCATTAAAACGAATTCTGGTTTTGCGTGCTAATCAATTATGGTTTAAACAAGATGTGAAACGATATGTCTCTTCATCCTATTTTCATTACCACAATATGATTTATCACTTCTTCTGTGCAGAAAGACTCCATGCACTACTTTTTTATATATTTCCTAAAGAAAACATTTCCTATTGTCACATATGAGTGCAGCAAGTTGCCAATTTTTCATAGAGCAAATGCTTTTAGACAATGAAGTATAATTTATTGCTTACCTGCAATATATAATTAAATTGCTCATTTCTTTAGCAACTCTCCAAGCGCGTTCCATTTCTTTATGCTTCGACTCTTTAGCACTTGCTGTTTGGGCTGATTCTTTCAAAGCGTTCGTCCACTCTACAAAAATAATATATATAAGCAAATATACATATTTTTATATATATGAACATTTCTTTTTCCCTTACCCAAGGCCTGGTCCCTGCTCCCGACTCCAGCTTCAAAAGCAGAACACTGCTCAGGTGTCTGCACCCTCAACAACCATTCTACACGTTGGCCCTGACCAATATTTTGAGGTCCGCCCACTGGCACAGGTATCGTCAAGGCTGAAAGTTCCACCACAGCACCCGTAAGGTCCAGAGAACCTTTCTGGAGGGACCCTAGCAGGAGTTGATCTGATGTCTGGAAAAGGATAGAAGACATATTCTTCAGTTACCAAGTGTTCTTTTAATCTAATGTATAGGCCTGGTTATCATTATTGTAAATGCACAATTTATGTGAAGGACAAAATGAATATTAATTACTATTATGCTTGCGTGCTCAATTTGTGCTTGTGCGTGCTAAAAAGGAATTATAGATGTCATATAAATCTTTTTAACTCCAGCAACTTAGTTATAAGTGTTTTCCTAAATCTAGAATTAAAAAAGGTCTACAACAGACATTGTGGTGTGCCAGAACTCCTATCGTGTATAACAATACCTTTTTCTTGATTCATTTCATTCCCCTTCTGGCTTGAGGCTTACCACACTTTTAGAGAAGAATTGTTTTAGTTTCACAATCATTCACATATTGAAAAAGAATGTTACTGATGATCAAATTAACCAGCAAACTAAAATTCATCTTACCCTACCCACCAGACAATACTATTACAAGTCTTTTCAAAACCCAACCAATTGCTCCTCTCTTACACCCTCCATCCCTTACTCTTACCTCGCTCTCATCCTCACTCCCATGTCCTCCTGGACCACCTTGGCCCCCCTGTCCAACGACACTGCTACAAGTAATTTCTTCAACGTAGTTACTGGGAAACCACAACTGTTTCCTTCCGCCGTAGTCTCCTCGCCACCAGCCCGCATCCGGTTTGCAGACGTTGGAAATGATGGCGTGTTTGCAGAACGACAGTTCGTCCTCGCGAGAAGCCCGATAGTCGTATAGGGCTTTCACAGTTATCTATATTTTTGGATGAAAAGTGATGGATGGCAATGATAATGAATAAGTAAAAATAAAAGAAATAAAATAAAACTGATAAATAATTTTATGAAATGTTAAGGTGATGTAAATGTTCATTTTTATGCTCGATAGAAACCTGCTGCTAACTTCATACGTGTTATAATGTTGGCAACACTGCATATTTGTTTTAGTGTCAAAATATCTATGTTTTAATTATTGTTTAAATGTAAATAAAAATTCAAATTAGTTATAAATTTAATTTTAATTATACTATAGTAGATGAAAAAAATGATACAATCAACCATCCTTTTATTGAAAAGGAAAAAAAACTAAGCAAGGTTTTATTTATTTTTAAATGGATTTTACACACGTTGCAACTAAATAAATAAATATCTATAAAAAGCTTCATAATTTTCGCAAAAAATGCATACATAAAAAGCACAAAATTCAAGCTAACTAACTATTCATAAAACTAGTAGAACGACTATTTTTTTTTCAAAAAAAAACTCACTTTTGAAGTAAATGCTGAGGGGTCCATGTAGCCAGGGGTTCCGTACACACAACCGTCGTCATTTTCCTAAAAATAAAAAAAACAAATCAATAGCTAATATAAATAATTGCAAAGTGATAAATAATAATTGAACTGGTTTTATAAATAACTAATTGTAAAACTATTAAAAAAAATAGTTTTTGGAAAAAGTTAATGTGAAAGAATGTTGTCAAAAATAAATATAGGGGCAAATAATGAATTAAATTCCATTTTGTATGTAAAATTTACGAAACAGTGTAACGTAACTGTTACGTATTGAACAAAAAACAAAGTATCAACGTTGAGGCCGATTAAAGGTAACAAATATACGTAACATTTACGTTTTATTAACGTAGCCACCAAATACGTAACGGCGTTTCTTCTGTGCTGCATTATTTTAATTTAATTAAACGTTTGCGGTTTACTGGAAAGTGTTATGTATATATACAAAGCTATCTATGAACTCTTAATACTCAAATTTTCTGATATTATTTATTTATTTATTTATTTAAATATATAGCCCACAGATTACTCCAAGAGGACTCAAAAATACAATTATTTGACATAATGAATAACAATTAAAATATATACAAAATTACAATATATAGTTAGTAACATAAAATGCTAAGATAAAATTTCATATAATGCAGAATGTAACAATAATATTTATAAACAGAAAATAATGAGATATTTGAAAGAAAATACAAAGATTAACTTGTGCAGATGGAAATTATTTGATTAGGTGAAGTGTTGTGAATGTCTATTTCATTATTAATTAAGTTAAAGTTAGAGGACATTAGTAAAATTGGCGAATTTAAGAGAGAATTAGATTTAGGGGTAGGATAATTGAAAAATAATTGTGAACGCGAAGATAGCCTTGGAACATTAAAGGATAGTTGATTGAGAATAAGAGGACAGTCTATAGAATTATTGCAAAGCTTAAATAAGAACATAATTGTACAGATAAATCGACGTGAGGCAAGGGAAGGAATACCAAATTCTTTTAGTAAAGTGTTGTGGTCAAAGCCACGTTCAGGGTAAATTTTATATGTTTTATAATAAAGGTATTTCAGAAATTTTCGCTGAAACTTCTCTATCGCATCAGAGTTGTTGATATGATGAGGATACCAAATAATCGAACCGTATTCTAATTTTGAACGTACAATAGAATAGTACATGCAAAGAAGTGCATTGGTAGACTTAAATTGTTTACAATTTCTTAGTATCAAACCTAAAGATTGATGTGCTCTATTACAAATATCAGTAACATGATCTGTGAAAACAAACCAGAATCAAATAGAACACCTAAATCGGAAATTTTATTACATCTATCAATGCTGGTGTTAGAAATTTTATAATCAAAAAGTATTGGAACGCGCTTATGTGTAAAACTAAGAATCTTGCACTTTGATATATTTAGATGTAATTTGTTATAGATACACCAAGATTGGAAAAGGTCAAGTTGAGACTGTAACAATAAGCAGTCATCAATAGAATTTATTTTGAGATATAGTTTCAGATCATCTGCAAATAATAAATGTGGACAGTTAATAGTATCAGAAATGTCATTAATAAAAATAATAAATAATAGTGGACCAAGAATGGATCCCTGAGGAACTCCTGAACTAATATTTTCAATGTTGCTCAAGAATCCATTAAGAAAGACAAACTGCTTGCGATTATGAAGATAACTCTTGAAAAAGTGAATAAGTGAAGAATTAAGACCAATCTTAGATAATTTAGTACGAAGAATGTTATGATCAATTTTGTCAAGAGCTTTACTGAAATCAGTGTAAATAACATCAACTTGTCCATTAGTGTCAAGATTCTCAGCTATATATATTTAATACAGATTAAATTTGTTATCGTAGAACGGGCAGGCATGAAACCATGTTGATTAATAGAAATTAAAGTTCTAACAGAAGGAATTAGTTCTCTATAAATAATTTTTTCAAATACCTTAGCAAAGTTTGATAATAATGATATCGGCCTGTAATAGTAATTAATGTTGATGTAACACCTTGTTTAAAAGTTGGAACTAATCGTGCAATTTTCCAACAATTTGGAAAAGTGTTTGTACGCAAAGATAGATTAAATAAAAATGCAAGTGGATCAGATAGAGTAGATGAGCAATCACGTATAAAGAAAGATGGAATACCATCGAAACCAAATATTTTGGAGTTCTTAAAACTGGCTATTGCAAGTTGCACAGTACTAGAATCAATTTCACCTATATCAATCATGATTCTATCATTATGATCAAATAAAAT
>NW_020536999.1:90263326-90329365 GCF_003426905.1 Ctenocephalides felis
TATTGAAAAAATGATTTAGTATTTTATAGTAAATTTTATTTTGTTTCATGTATCGAAAATTCATTTGTTTGGGATTGGATATGGAATATTTAGCAAGTTGATCTTAGATTGAATAGTGCACATATGAACTAGTTTTACAAATTAATTCACCTAAGATTTGAACATGAACAATCATGTTTATTAAATTATTAGTAAGAAAAATGTACTTTAGACATTATAATTCCAAAAAGCAACTAATATATCCTATGACATAATGAAAATTTTTGAAGCAATTATGTTGTGTGGTAAAATCAAGTGCATATTGTACTTTTACCACAGATAGTATATGATTTTTTCCTGAATTTCTTATACTGCTTATGCTAAGACCATAAAAGGATCACAAAGACATGACATCAAATAGGATATTAAAAAGTATAGGATAGGATATTAAAAAATTTGGAACTTTAGAATTGTAGACGTGGGTACAGGACGTCTGTCAGATCATCTAGTATATATATAATTGTGTAAATATTTCATTTATTTGTAATGTCTGGCAGTCCTTTTATCACATTCTTGCTTTATCAATTCAAATATTTCTTTTCTGAGTTATCTATTACTGTTATCTATCGTACATTCCAAAGCTCTCCCACACATATTTTTTTGTAAGCACTTATAAATTAGGTGTATGTGGCATTTTGCCTTAGGGAAAGTTGCTAAAAATTGATAATATGTATATAATCAGCATAATGAATACAACTTAAGCAACTTAAAATCGTGATAACACGATTTTAAAGTTTTCACACTGCCCATTATGTCAAACTTTGCCAAAATTTTTAAATCTAACCATTATGTAGGCTCAATATTTTAGGATGTTTGTTAAGAAAGAAAAAAATAATACATTTCTGAACATTTTGGCATACTTTAGAAAAAATGTGTGTGTATGTATGTATACAATGTGTGTGTGTATGTATGTATGGATACAATTTTTTGTCCACATTTTCGGGAAGACGGATCAACCATTTGAATGATTTAAAAACCATTCGATTCCTATTGATAAGGAGATGTGCTGATTAGTTTTTGGCAAAGGCAGATCCAGCCGTTTCGTAGATCCGGAGCAATGAGTGCAGAAAATAGAAATCGTGTTTTTGACAGCATCTAATTTGAATAATCCAAAAAGTATTCAATTCGTAATAATGGAAAGAAGTGGAGATCAGATTTTGGCAAAGGCAGGTCCAGCCGTTTTGGAGACACTGAGCTAAATGTGCAAAAAATGGTTGTTTTTGAGAGATATAAGCATCCGATTTGAATGATTCATAAAACTTTTTGCTTGTGTTGACGAAACTATTGCTCTTGGGGGAAGAAAATCATAATTTTTTGTTTTTAATTTCCAAAAAATATACTTTGTTACTAAATTTTGTTATTAGAATATTTCATTATGGTACTGGAAGTTCCAGCAATTTGCCTTAAGGCACGATGCCATACACCACTAGTTGTTTTAATTTCAATTTTATTTTAATATTTTTAATAATATTTATGTTTTAATCTACAACCAACATTATTTCAAACACATTCACCTTTCGATGAAGACTTTCTGACCATCGTCAGAGATTTAGTCATTTTTATTTTTTCTTTAATCAACTTCCCGTTGATAAGTTTTTACCAGAAAATCCAGTTTGATATTTTTATATATTGTTAACCAACTGTAATAGTATTTATTAATAACACAATATCATTTTATTAAAATTATTCCATTTTTTTATTTTTTTTTTATATATATCGGTAATAATCAGATTTCAATTTGAATTCTGGCTAAAGTTCTAAAGCTCACTTATATACTTTAAATAAATATTTTTGACTTCGTGATTCAGTTTATATAATTCTTATAAATATTATACAATGTTACATTATTTATTTATAATAATCTATTTGAAAACATTTAATATTCTTCGAACATTTCGTTACGGTACGGGAAGTTCCAGCAATTTGCCTTAAGGCACAATGCCATACACTACTAGTTTTTATTTTGTTCATAATTGTACAATATATACATCTGTAGTAAGTATTTAGATAACGCTTACCATGCATATCCAAGCCTAAGTAAAAATGTATGAGAAAGCGTCGTGTTAGGTTCGGACGACATAGAAAGCACTGGTATTTTTTTTTAATTCAAACTATTTTTTGAACAAAATGCATGGACTCATTAACAATTTTAAAAGTTTCTATATTTTATGTTTCCAATTTCAGCTTTATCTGACAAGGAATGTGACTTGTGGGTTAAAGCATTGAGGCATTTAGCTGCTGATACTGTAAACTCACCTTATCCATTGGCAGTCGAGAGATGGCTTCGACGTGAATTTTATGCAGTTGAGAACCAAAGGGAGACGTAAGTTTAAAAAAAACTTATACTTCTTTACAAGAACCTTTCTGTACGAGAAACTTTTCCCCAAAAGTGAGACTGTCGTAAGAGCCAGCAGTCCTACATCTATTAAAAGATTTTCCAATCATTAACTAGCTGTAAGTGGAATTCTGTCTTAAGGCAATTAAGGCATCGTGCCTTAAGGCAAATTGCTGGAACTTCCCGTACCAAAAATTATTATTTTTTTAAAAACGATTAACATTTTTGAAAAAAAATTACTTTGAAAAAATAAGATTTTTGAGAAACTATAAATTGGACAAAAAATTACTTTTTTTTTCTTTTCTTTTTTTCAAAAAATTTTTTTTTCTTTATTTGGCATATTGTGGAAGATCTGAACTTTTTTTTCAAAGCAATCGTACTGCTTTAACTGCATAGGGACAAAATATAAAGCGCGTAAGCGCCGCGTCGCTGTCTAACGCACAAGCATTGGTACGGAACCCATAGGAATGTTAACAAAATGTATACTTATTGTTAAAATCTCTATAAAATATCTGATAATTTGATGCACATATGTCTAATGATCATTTTTGACCGCCAAATGGCTCATTTTTTTACTTTTTCCTCCATATCTCCGAAACCGCTAGACCTACCTTCATGAAAATTTTATCGATTCTTCATCTTGTCAATACAAGTGAAATGTTTTTTGAATTATCCAAATCGGACTCTCCGTTCTCTTAAAAACTGAGTTACCGTTTTCGGCACTTTTTGCCCCGTATCTTCGGAACGGCTAGACCTGCCTTCGCCAAAAACTAATCAGCACGTCTCCTTATCAATACGAATCGAATGTTTTTTGAATTATTCAAATCGGTTGATCCGTGTTTCCGAAATCGTCGACGAAAATTTGTATCCGCACATACATACACACACGTACATACATACACTCACACATACACACACACACACATACATCCATTTTTTCTAAGGTATGCCAAAATGTTCAGAAACCTTTGAAACGTAAAGATATATAAAAATTTTCATTTTCGATTTTTTTGCGATTACTATAACTTGCCATACGGGAAGTTAATTAAAACTCGCACTTCTGAAAAACGAAAATTTACCTTAACACATTAGAATTCTTTATAATAAGAATCAACAGAGTGATAAATCTTGGAGCAAAAGTCGACACACTCATTGTCGTCTATAGATGACACTCGTACACAAAGGTAGTCCTGTGCATGTCTTCTATAGGCGACGCTCTTAGAAAAAGAGTTAAACACATATATTTTAAATATTCATTACAAAGGTTTTACTTCTACATGAGTAAATATTACCTTAACAAATTAGAATTTTTAATAATTTAACACAGAGTGATAAATCTCGAAGCAAAAGTCGACACACTCATTGTCGTCTATAGACGACACTCGTACACACAGGTCGTCATGCACATGTCTCCTATATGCGACGCTAGTAGCAAAATAAATACATATACTTTAAAAATTCATTAAAAAAACATCTTACCAAGTTGTGATTCTACTTTTACTTAGAAGTGTTTTTCTGTTTCAGAGTATCGATGAAAGAAGTGAAACTATTTCTACCTCGTGTAAATTGCAAACTTGCTACACATAAGTTACGAGAGGAGTTTCAGAAAGTTGATACGAGTAACAGGACTGAATTGGGGTTTGATGATTTTGCTATGCTGTATCATAAATTGATATTCGATGAATCTGTAGGAATTAATATATATATATATATATATATATATATATATATATATATATATATATATATATTATATGTTAACTTTATTTTTTTTAATTACTTGTTTATTGTCTCTAATTACACTCTGTACTATATTCATATCTCTTCTTCTTTCTCTCTCTCTCTCTCTCTCTCTCTATATATATATATATATATATATATATATATATATATTAGGGTGGTCCTTAAAATGGTCATTTTCGATTTTCCTTGCTCCCAGGGGCTCAAATGGTTCCAAACAGATAAAAAACAATTCTCTGAAAGTTTTAGCTTTTAATATTAACGTTTAGATAGAGCGCAATTCAATCAAAGTTTTGTATGGAAATAGCATGAAAAAAATTTCAAAAATTTAAAAAATGTTTTTTAGATGTAAGTTAGCGAACAAATGAATGAATAAAACTCTTTCATTTGTCGCTAAGTTATACCTAAAACATTTTTTTTAAATTTTCAAAATTTTTCCCATGCTCTTCCCATACGAAGTTAGATTAAATTGCGCTCTATCTAAACGTTAATATTAAGAGCTAAAACTTTCAGAGAATTGTTTTTTATCTGTTTGGAACCATTTGAGCCCCAGGGAGCAAGGAAATTCGAAAATGACCATTTTAAGGACCACCCTAATATATATATATATATATATATATATACATATATATATATATATATATATATATATATATATATATATATATATATATATATATATATTATATTATATTTAATTTACCATTTATTTTTTATTCAAATTTTTCTTTTTCTAGAGGATTCAAGATTACTTTGACTGCTTTTCCGAGTACTGTTCAGATGGAAAAATCGTATCGCTTCAAGAGTTCCAGAAATTTTTATTGCAAGAGCAAGATGATCCCATGGGTGAAGATGTTAGGGCAACGTCACAGTTTTTAAGAGATTACTTACAAGAACCTTTGAGGGATATTCAAGAGCCTTATTTTACAGTCTCTGAGGTAAAGGAATGATAAGAGTAGTAATTAAATATGACTCATGATATAATATGCAGTGTATGATTAGTATTTCTGTACTATATGATTAGTAAAGCGAGTTAATATTATTATAATTTGGATATTGTTATTCTATATATTCTTATTTGATTTTATTTTGTTTTCTTTTTCAGATTTTAGATTTTTTATTTTCAAAAGACAATGAAGTTTGGGATTCAAGGAATGATGTTGTCTACCAAGACATGACCAGGCCGATGGCTCATTATTGGATTGCTTCATCACATAACACGTAAATAATTTTTTTTTGCAAATAAATTTATACAACTGATGGATAAAGTAATATCTGGATATCTGTATTAAAATTATAATTAAATTCAAAATTTAACGCCAAGCCTCCGCCATTTTGAATTGCATTTCAAAATGGCGTTAAATTTTAAAACGAAATTCAAAATGGTGGATGTTGTCAATGGTTTGTCTGCACAGTAATTTATATTGGTAATTTTTAAGTAATGTATTAACCATTTTATGAAAAAATAACTCTAATTGTGATATTGCTCGCTGTCTGGTACTTGAATGTAAAAAGATAAAATCAAAATCAGCTGTTAAAACAAAAGATAATGGTTTACTTGTGTACAACCTTTTGCCAGCTTTTTACATAAATTTATCAATCTATCATTATTATTATTATTACAATTATTATTTCTATTACTATTTCAGTTATCTAATGGGGGATCAGTTCTCATCAGAGTCTTCAGTAGAAGCGTACGCCAGGTGTCTCCGTGCAGGATGTCGTTGTGTGGAACTCGATTGTTGGGACGGACCTGATGGAATGCCATTTATTTATCATGGCCATACGTTGACCACCAGGATTAGATTTCTGGATGTGATCAAGACTATCAGGGAACATGCTTTTGCTACTTCTGATTATCCAGTAAGTAGAAAAGAGAATGGACACAAATGGTTTATCTGATACAAGAGATAGATAAATAAATACAACAAATGAGTAGCAATATGAATATAATTATAAAATTGATAAATACTCTTATGTTTTGCAAAGATGTTAATATTTATATAAATTGTTATTATTTTTTTAGGTTATTCTTTCCATCGAAGACAACTGCACACTGCCCCAGCAACGCAAAATGGCGTCAGCGATGCTCGAAGTCTTCGGAGACATGCTAATTACCCATCCTGTAGAAAAAAACGAAACCAAACTACCTTCCCCTTATCAACTCCGCAAAAAAATAATCCTAAAGCACAAAAAGCTACCTGAAGGAGTCGAAGAAAATTCCTTAAAGCACTTCTTAGAAGACATTGATTTGCAAAGAGAAATAGATCTACGAAACACTGTCAAAAATGGTATTCTATTCCTTGAAGACCCAGTTGACAAAGAATGGAACCCCCATTTCTTTGTTTTGACAGAGAATAAATTATTTTATACGGAGAGTTATAAGCAGGATGAAGCGGAGAAGGATGATGATGATGATGAAGGACATTTTGTTAAGCAGAAAGACAATGTTCCTAATGATGAGTTGCATTTTGGAGAGAAGTGGTTCCATGGGAAGTTGGCTGGTGGCAGGAAAGAGGCTGAGGATTTGTTGAGGCAGAATTCGGGGCTGGGGGATGGCACGTTTTTGGTCAGGGAGAGTGTTACATTTGTCGGCGATTATTGTTTATCGTTCTGGAGACAAGGAAAGGTGAGGGAAAGGATAAACTATTAAGATTTATCTTATATTGTATTAATAAAAAAATATCTTTTTGAGTTAACTAGGTTTTAAAATTTTAAAGACTTTAGGGTGTCAATTTTTAATATGTAATTCTTATAGACTTTTTTTATATAGTTTTTGTTATAGTTGGCTATTATGTTTTAGTATAGAATTGTTATAAACATTATACTAATACATTTTTAGGGTGCCAATTTTTAGTATGAAATTTTTAAGGATTTTTTTTTTTAGAATTTTTTGTAATATTTTTTTTAAGGTTTTAGTATGAATTTATTAAAGATTTTGTTGAAACATGTTTTTTAAGATGTCAATTTTTAATATGTTTTTAGTATACCAATTTTCAGCATGTCCTTTTTTCAACATATTTTTTTGGGTGCCATTCTTTGGTATGAATTTATTAAAAATTTTATTGTAACACATTTTTTAGAGTACCAATTTTTAATAAGAAGTGTTTATGGACTCTTTTCTAAGATATTTTTTATTATATAAGTATAGTTCACAATTTAAGCAAATTTTAATGTTTTAACTTTTATTTCAGGTTAATCATTGTAGAATTAAATTAAAACAAGATAGAGGTGTCACAAAATATTTCTTAATTGATACTGTGTGTTTCGACAGTTTGTATTCACTCATTACACATTATAGAAATCATCCTTTACGGAGCCAGGTAATAAAGAAAATATTAAATATCTCTTATAATATATATATATTTGTTTTTTTTCTTTAAGGAGTTTCTTATAACTTTAACCGAACCAGTACCTCAACCAAGTGCTCATGAATCAGCCGAATGGTACAGACCTGATGTTACAAGAGCTCAAGCCGAAAGACTTTTACGAGCAGTTCCTCAAGATGGAGCCTTTTTGGTTAGACCTAGTGATAAAGAGCCTAACTCATATGCTGTTTCATTCAGGTAAAAGGATAAATAATACATTCCAAACATTAAACACACAAACCAAACAAATTTGAATGAAAACCAATAATTTTTTTTTTTCAGGGCTGATAAGAAAATAAAGCATTGCAGAATTAAACTAGAAGGTAGATTGTACACTTTGGGGACCTCAGAGTTTGAAAGTTTAGTGGAATTGATAAATTATTATGAGAAGCATCCTCTGTACAAAAAAATCAAGCTGACGACTCCTGTAAATGAGCAACTGGTTCGGAGGATGGCATTGGTGAGTAACAATTTCCAAATAATAATAATTATTTAATTAACACAAACAGTCTATTATTATTTTTTTTGTTAAATAAGTTGAATTATTTTTTTTGTTATGACATAATTGCTCCATAAACCTGCAACCATCAGAAGCTCGTTTAAATAAACATATAATTTAATGGTTTTAATAAATACTAATACAATATATTAAATTCATATTAACATATCAATTAATCATAATCTATTTTTTTCTCAAAGCCCAAATGTAATTGGGAGTTTGATTCCTGATAGGCCTTATACCGAATTTTGTAATTATACCAGTATTTATATTATTATTATTCAAATTATTATTATTATTGTTATTCCAATTTGTTCCCTGACTTCTTATCGTGTAGGTCACCGGTAAATATCTCAATGCATTCGCTTGTTTTAACCATTTTTTGTAAAAAGACATCGATGGGGCCTGGAAATCGAAAAATATAATACACAAATATACTATTAATAATATACACTAATTATAATTTTTATTACAAATATTTATTAACTATATTTCGAGTATTACAGTTAGTTTTTACCTCTGTTGTGGTGGTGAGCCTTTCAATTTTGGCGTCATTTTTCAAATTTGATACTAAAGTGTACAAAGTTCGGCCACTCGGTAAGAGTGTACTATATAGACGGATTTTTGAATTAACAGTTTGTCCAGGATGGCTTTTTAACTAGAATTTGATAAAAATAGAATTATTCATTTAGGTTTTAAGTTATTTTCCTATCTATTCATTCATTGATGGTGTAACTATGGAGGCACTTTGTAAGTATTTAACTATTAGTCACTTGGGTAAATATTTATTCACTCGATTAAGTGCTTAGCAGTTTGTTTAGGCATTTCAAATAACGATTCAGTATATTTTTTAATTATTTCGTCTTTTGATTAAGTTTGACTCACGTTTAACAGTGTAGTTACTTGCTTCACTATTCATTCGTTTGTTTAATTATTTACAAATATTTATTCGCGTGTTTAAGTATTTAATCCTTAATTTAACTATTAAGACTCAAATTTAATTGTTCATCCCTGTAGCTATTTATTCACTTGTTTAAATATGTACTTCTTTATTGAGCTATTTTGTCTATTGTTTAACTATTTAGTATCTTGTTTAACTATTTAATCTAGTCACGCCTTTAATTATTTAGCTATTTAGTGTATTGCTTAACTATTTAGTATCTTTTTTAACTATTTAATCTAGTCAGGCCTTTAATTATTTAGCTATTTAGTCTATTGTTTTTCTATTTAGTATCTTGTTTAACTATTGAATATAGTCACGCCTTTAATTGTGTAGTCTTTCGATTAGCTTTTTAGTCATACGTCTAATTATGCAGTTACTCATTTAAGTATCTAGTATTTAGTTCAACTACTTAGTCCTTCATTTAACTATTTAGTCACATATTCAGCAATTTAGTCATTGATTTAATAATTTAGTAATATTAAATCAATCATTAATATTATCTGTTACTCATTTATCTACTACCATTTATTTATCTTTTAATAATTTAACTATTTTAATATTTATTTACTCATTTATATTCCCAGTTTGTCATTTATTCGCCCATCCATCAATTTATCTATTTATCAATCAATTTATCAATTCAAATCAAAGCTAATATCAAATTTATAATATCTATAACAATACCTTTTGTTGAATATTATGTAACGGACATTTTAAATAACGGCTACTTTTTTCAACTGTCAAATTTTCCGTTGTCGTGACAGCATCCGTTGTAACTTCAGACTGGTTAGGCGACAACGTATTTGCGTTAGTAAAATTCATTGTTGCCAATGTCTGGAAAATATAAAACACTAGATATAGTAATTCTTGAATGATAAAATGAATAACAATGGATTGTAAAAATTATAAAACGATTTATTAAATTGTTTTTACAAGTGTAAATATTGGTGGGCGGTTTATAATTTGAATTGATTATAACTTGAATACTATATAACTTGCATTAGCCATAAATAAATATGTGATTATGTTTAATTAACAAATAGCAAATATAACAACAAATGACAAGTTAATTCACCATAATATTTCATATTCTTCAACTTTAAAGTGCCAACTTAAATTTTCCAGTAATAATAAGTATCCAGTAATAAGTATAAAAAATGATAGTATAATAATATATAATCAAAATAATAATTTAACAAGTATTTCATATTGCTGATGCAATGTTTTGTGATTAAAAGTCGCTTAGGAACATATACTTTTCGGACACTACAGATCAAAGTAAGATACTTTGCAGAAGAAACCACATCTCGAAAATAAATTCTGATGTCCCGTGCATTGACCCAAAAATAAGGGTCGAAATTTGAAAAATTCCATTTTGACCCATTTAGAGTGTCCCAATTGCCTCCAAAAGTATGACCGATCTCCACTAACTTTGGAAGGCCGATCCACTCATGCTCCTGGATCAACTTTTGAGACTTCCCCTTAGATTTTTTTCAAATCTCAACCCTTATTTTTGGGTCCATGCACGGGACATCAGAATTTATTTTAAAGATATGGTTTCATCAGCAAAGTATCTTATTTTGATTCCTAGTATCCAAAAATCATATGTGCACAAGCGACTTTTAAATATGTATATACTTACATATATTTAAATATAAATAAACTAGTGGGGCGCATGGCATCGTGCCTTAAGGCAAATTGCTGTAACTTCCCTACCAAAAATTATTTTTTTAAAAAACTTGAATATTTTTGAAAAAAATTTACTTTGAAAAAAATAGATTTTTGAGAAACTATAAATTTTTGAAAAAAAAAATTTTTTTTGGAAAAAAGACTTTTTGAAAATTATTTTCTTTATTTTGAAATATTTTGGAAGTTCTGAACTTTTTTTAAAAACTTGATTTGCTTTTCAAAGCAAATCATACTGCTTTAACAGCATAGAGACGAAATATCGAAGCGCGTAAGCGCCGCGTCGCCGTCTAACGGATAAAAATTGGATCGAAACCTATACGAATGTGAACAAAATTTATACTTATTGTTAAAATCTCTATAAAATATCTGATAATTTTATGTGCATATATCTAATGATCATTTTTGACCGCCAAATGTATTTTTTTTTACTTTTTTCTCCGAAACCGCTAGACCTGCCTTCATGAAAATTTAATCAGTTCTTCATCTTGTCAATACAAGTAAAATGTTTTTATCAAAATCGGACGTTCTCTTAAAAACTGAGTTACTGTTTTTGGCACTTTTTGTCCCGTATCTTCGGAACGGCAAAACCTGCTTATGCCAAAAACCAATCAGCACGCCTCCTTATCAACAGCAATCGAATGTTTTTTGAATATTTGAAATCGGTTGAACCGTGTTCCCGAAATTGTCGACGAAAATTTGTATCCGCACACACACACACACACACATACATCAATTTTTTCTAAGGCATGCCAAAATGTTCAGAAAATTCTGAAAAGTAAAGATATATAAACATTTTCATTTTCGATTTTTTTGCGATTACTATAACCTACACTACGAGAAGTTAATTAATAAAAACTATCAATTTACCAATAAAAGAAGTACACTGTACATCTTGAACATTTTCCAAAAATATATCGCAAAATTGCACTTTATTATTATTTTTTAAACAATATATGTATATTATATTAAATTTAACTAAATTGTTTATCTTTTCACTCAAAATAAATCAAAATAATTATTTATACACATGTTTTCTAAAGTGTGTACAATATGAAACTGATTTGATGAAACTTGCCTACTAAAAATAACAATCTGTATATATATATATATATATATATATATATATATATGTATATGTAGTATACATATAAATATGTATATATGTATATATGTATATATATATATATATATATATATATATGCATATGTGCATGCATGTATATGTTTATATTATATATACATTTTTTCTATGATAAATTGATAGGCGCGCTAAGGATCATTAAATTTTATTTTTTGCTTCGAGAATTTAATTTAGTTTTTTTTTTCTTTTTGGATAAAAGTCATTCGTCACTGTGGCATTTTGATTATTTGATATATATATATATATATATATATATATATATACATATATAAAGGAATGTATATATAATTAATTTTTTTTAAGGTGATTTAATAAAATGATTTTTGACGGGTCAGCGTTCGAGTACAATAGCACGCGTTGATTGGAAAATAAAAATAAATATAAACATCAGTATTTTTAAATTATATTTATTATATATATTTACACACACACTCACACACACTGCACATCTATTTAGTGCATTGCATCGTGCCTTAATTGCTGGAACTTCCCGTAGCGTAATTTAAAATTTTTAAAAGCTCAGAAAAGATTATATTTTATTGTTGAGATTTTTAATTTTTTTCGAAAATCGTGATCGAATATTACAGAATTTATTAATCAGCAATTACTTCGTTTCTCTAATGAAGGTTAAAGTCCTAAATTCTAATTACAATGACAAACCGATCATGTCATATTTTTTGAAGTATGACTTTAATTACATTATTGTTATCAAATATTATAAATATTTTCAATGCTATTATAAATATATAATTTATAATATATTATTATAATTAATATTAAATTTATACACACTAATAAATGTGTGCATCACGAGTGTTACAATATTACTAGTTATTATACAAAATTGTTATATGATGTATTTATTTTCAACTTAAATGTCATCTCGTACAATAGCAAAAAAGTTTTACTGCAATCGCGTGTGAACCTTACGCGCACTCTTTTTTTAAATACTAATATTTTTTGAAATCTTAAAAATTTTTTGAAAACTGATTTTTTTGTAAGTTTTTTTACGGATCAACTACTCTTGATGGTTGAAAATATCTGATTTTTGACTGCCAAGTGATATTTATTTCTGGAGCTCCAAAACTGCAGGACCTGCCTTTGCATAAGTTTTAAAAAAAAATCATCAAGTCAATACAAGTAGAATATTTTTTGAATCATTCAATTCGGATGCTCATTCGGAAATCATTCTCTCAAAAACTCTATTGCCATCTTCTGCACATTTTGCTCTATATTATATCCTAATCGGCTGGACCAACTTTGTCCAAAAATTAATCAACGCATCTCCTTATCAGTAGGATTCGAATGTTTTTTGAATATTTCAAATCGGTTGATCTGTGCGCCCGAAATCGTGAACGAAAAATTGTATCCACATATACACACACATTTTAAGCATTTACTGCGTTGAGTAAAATAATATTGAGCGATTATTATGAAATTATTTGTTTATTTATTTATTCAAAGCCCAAGGCAATAAGACAATATAATTACATTTCAAAGTGTACAAATTATATACTAAAGATAAATTCGATCAATTATCTCATAATCTTACTAATGCAAAATGTAACTTTATCTATAATTTTATTAATTTATCTGGTCTCAACCAATATAATTCTGTTATCAATATCAGTGGCAGATTGTTGGATTTAGTGTTTTGTTCTTACTTTTGCAACATAATTCATGATACCGAACCCCTTTTACCTGAGGACAATTATCATCCTGCTCTTTATATTTCTGTTTCCCTTACATCTTCTTTTTCCACACCCAATACTTTGCAATTTAATAAAAATAACTATCATCACAATTTCCACAAAGCGGATTATCTTAATCTTTATAGGGAAATTTTAAATACATCGTGGAGTTCTTTGTATACATGTTCTGACATTAATGATGCATGTGATCTTTTTTACGCTACAATTTATAGCTTATTAGATAAATTTGTTCCTAAAACAAAGAAATTTACTTCCAATAAATTTAAGCCTTGGTTTAATTCTGATATTATTAGAAACCTCCGTATGAAGAAATACTATCATAATAAATACAAGTTAACCAATATCACTTTCTATTATGAAAATTTTAAATTGTACAGGAAATTAATAAAAATACTTATGAAAGATGCCTATAATTCATATATTATTGACGTTGAAAATTCTCTATCGCTTGATCCTAAATATTTTTGGTCTTTTTTGCGTAATAAAACTGCTTCTAATATTATTCCTAATAGATTGTGCTATCTAGACAAATATTATGATTCTCCTGATGCTATTGTTGATGCATTTAATTCTTACTTTATTAGTGTTTATCAGCCTAAACTTGACATACCCATTTTATTTGATCATAATGATAGAATCATGATTGATATAGGTGAAATTGATTCTAGTACTGTGCAACTTGCAATAGCAAGTTTTAAGAACTCCAAAATATTTGGTTTCGATGGTATTCCATCTTTCTTTATACGTGATTGCTCATCTACTCTATCTGATCCACTTGCATTTTTATTTAATCTATCTTTGCGTACAAACACTTTTCCAAATTGTTGGAAAATTGCACGATTAGTTCCAACTTTTAAACAAGGTGTTACATCAAACATTACTAATTACAGGCCGATATCATTATTATCAAACTTTGCTAAGGTATTTGAAAAAATTATTTATAGAGAACTAATTCCTTCTGTTAGAACTTTAATTTCTATTAATCAACATGGTTTCATGCCTGCCCGTTCTACGATAACAAATTTAATTTGTATTAAACAATATATAGCTGAGAATCTTGACATCAATGGACAAGTTGACGTTATTTACACTGATTTCAGTAGAGCTTTTGACAAAATTGATCATAACATTCTTCTTACTAAATTATCTAAGATTGGTCTTAATTCTTCACTTATTCACTTTTTCAAGAGTTATCTTCATAATCGCAAGCAGTTTGTCTTTCTTAATGGATTCTTGAGCAACATTGAAAATATTAGTTCAGGAGTTCCTCAGGGATCCATTCTTGGTCCACTATTATTTATTATTTTTATTAATGACATTTCTGATACTATTAACTGTCCACATTTATTATTTGCAGATGATCTGAAACTATATCTCAAAATAAATTCTATTGATGACTGCTTATTGTTACAGTCTCAACTTGACCTTTTCCAATCTTGGTGTATCTATAACAAATTACATCTAAATATATCAAAGTGCAAGATTCTTAGTTTTACACATAAGCGCGTTCCAATACTTTTTGATTATAAAATTTCTAACACCAGCATTGATAGATGTAATAAAATTTCCGATTTAGGTGTTCTATTTGATTCTGGTTTGTTTTTCACAGATCATGTTACTGATATTTGTAATAGAGCACATCAATCTTTAGGTTTGATACTAAGAAATTGTAAACAATTTAAGTCTACCAATGCACTTCTTTGCATGTACTATTCTATTGTACGTTCAAAATTAGAATACGGTTCGATTATTTGGTATCCTCATCATATCAACAACTCTGATGCGATAGAGAAGGTTCAGCGAAAATTTCTGAAATACCTTTATTATAAAACATATAAAATTTACCCTGAACGTGGCTTTGACCACAACACTTTACTAAAAGAATTTGGTATTCCTTCCCTTGCCTCACGTCGATTTATCTGTACAATTATGTTCTTATTTAAGCTTTGCAATAATTCTATAGACTGTCCTCTTATTCTCAATCAACTATCCTTTAATGTTCCAAGGCTATCTTCGCGTTCACAATTATTTTTCAATTATCCTACCCCTAAATCTAATTCTCTCTTAAATTCGCCAATTTTACTAATGTCCTCTAACTTTAACTTAATTAATAATGAAATAGACATTCACAACACTTCACCTAATCAAATAATTTCCATCTGCACAAGTTAATCTTTGTATTTTCTTTCAAATATCTCATTATTTTCTGTTTATAAATATTATTGTTACATTCTGCATTATATGAAATTTTATCTTAGCATTTTATGTTACTAACTATATATTGTAATTTTGTATATATTTTAATTGTTATTCATTATGTCAAATAATTGTATTTTTGAGTCCTCTTGGAGTAATCTGTGGGCTATATATTTAAATAAATAAATAAATAAATAATATCAGAAAATTTGAGTATTAAGAGTTCATAGATAGCTTTGTATATATACATAACACTTTCCAGTAAACCGCAAACGTTTAATTAAATTAAAATAATGCAGCACAGAAGAAACGCCGTTACGTATTTGGTGGCTACCGTTAATAAAACGTAAATGTTACGTATATTTGTTACCTTTAATCGGCCTCAACGTTGATACTTTGTTTTTTGTTCAATACGTAACAGTTATGTTACACTGTTTCGTAAATTTTACATACAAAATGGAATTTAATTCATTATTTGCCCCTATATTTATTTTTGACAACATTCTTTCACATTAACTTTTTCCAAAAACTATTTTTTTTAATAGTTTTACAATTAGTTATTTATAAAACCAGTTCAATTATTATTTATCACTTTGCAATTATTTATATTAGCTATTGATTTGTTTTTTTTATTTTTAGGAAAATGACGACGGTTGTGTGTACGGAACCCCTGGCTACATGGACCCCTCAGCATTTACTTCAAAAGTGAGTTTTTTTTTGAAAAAAAAAATAGTCGTTCTACTAGTTTTATGAATAGTTAGTTAGCTTGAATTTTGTGCTTTTTATGTATGCATTTTTTGCGAAAATTATGAAGCTTTTTATAGATATTTATTTATTTAGTTGCAACGTGTGTAAAATCCATTTAAAAATAAATAAAACCTTGCTTAGTTTTTTTTTCCTTTTCAATAAAAGGATGGTTGATTGTATCATTTTTTTCATCTACTATAGTATAATTAAAATTAAATTTATAACTAATTTGAATTTTTATTTACATTTAAACAATAATTAAAACATAGATATTTTGACACTAAAACAAATATGCAGTGTTGCCAACATTATAACACGTATGAAGTTAGCAGCAGGTTTCTATCGAGCATAAAAATGAACATTTACATCACCTTAACATTTCATAAAATTATTTATCAGTTTTATTTTATTTCTTTTATTTTTACTTATTCATTATCATTGCCATCCATCACTTTTCATCCAAAAATATAGATAACTGTGAAAGCCCTATACGACTATCGGGCTTCTCGCGAGGACGAACTGTCGTTCTGCAAACACGCCATCATTTCCAACGTCTGCAAACCGGATGCGGGCTGGTGGCGAGGAGACTACGGCGGAAGGAAACAGTTGTGGTTTCCCAGTAACTACGTTGAAGAAATTACTTGTAGCAGTGTCGTTGGACAGGGGGGCCAAGGTGGTCCAGGAGGACATGGGAGTGAGGATGAGAGCGAGGTAAGAGTAAGGGATGGAGGGTGTAAGAGAGGAGCAATTGGTTGGGTTTTGAAAAGACTTGTAATAGTATTGTCTGGTGGGTAGGGTAAGATGAATTTTAGTTTGCTGGTTAATTTGATCATCAGTAACATTCTTTTTCAATATGTGAATGATTGTGAAACTAAAACAATTCTTCTCTAAAAGTGTGGTAAGCCTCAAGCCAGAAGGGGAATGAAATGAATCAAGAAAAAGGTATTGTTATACACGATAGGAGTTCTGGCACACCACAATGTCTGTTGTAGACCTTTTTTAATTCTAGATTTAGGAAAACACTTATAACTAAGTTGCTGGAGTTAAAAAGATTTATATGACATCTATAATTCCTTTTTAGCACGCACAAGCACAAATTGAGCACGCAAGCATAATAGTAATTAATATTCATTTTGTCCTTCACATAAATTGTGCATTTACAATAATGATAACCAGGCCTATACATTAGATTAAAAGAACACTTGGTAACTGAAGAATATGTCTTCTATCCTTTTCCAGACATCAGATCAACTCCTGCTAGGGTCCCTCCAGAAAGGTTCTCTGGACCTTACGGGTGCTGTGGTGGAACTTTCAGCCTTGACGATACCTGTGCCAGTGGGCGGACCTCAAAATATTGGTCAGGGTCAACGTGTAGAATGGTTGTTGAGGGTGCAGACACCTGAGCAGTGTTCTGCTTTTGAAGCTGGAGTCGGGAGCAGGGACCAGGCCTTGGGTAAGGGAAAAAGAAATGTTCATATATATAAAAATATGTATATTTGCTTATATATATTATTTTTTAGAGTGGACGAACGCTTTGAAAGAATCAGCCCAAACAGCAAGTGCTAAAGAGTCGAAGCATAAAGAAATGGAACGCGCTTGGAGAGTTGCTAAAGAAATGAGCAATTTAATTATATATTGCAGGTAAGCAATATATTATATTTCATTGTCTAAAAGCATTTGCTCTATGAAAAATTGGCAACTTGCTGCACTCATATGTGACAATAGGAAATGTTTTCTTTAGGAAATATATAAAAAAGTAGTGCATGGAGACAGAAGAAGTGATAAATCATATTGTGGTAATGAAAATAGGATGAAGAGACATATCGTTTCACATCTTGTTTAAACCATAATTGATTAGCACGCAAAACCAGAATTCGTTTTAATGAATAAATCTGTTCTAATGTACTTGACCTTTTTTGCTGATGTAATTGAGTATATTGGACTTGTGAATTTATCCTTGCATTTTTGTTACTAATATTGCTTTTATCTTCATCTGTAACCTCCATTGAACCGTTAGTTTTCGAATCCTTTTGAAACTTTTTTGTTGCTCACATAAGGCACAGCAGTTGTTGGTCAATTAATAGAAGGTTCAGTTGTTTGTTGGTTGTTTTAATAGAAGATTAAGCAGTAGTTGGTCGATAATTAAAATATCCAGCAGTCTTTGGTTGATTTATAAGCGTCCCAGAAGTAGTTGGTTGGTTTATAGAAGGCGCAGCAGTTGTTGGTCGGTTAGTAGAAGTCCCAGCAGTAGTTGGTCTGTAAATAGAAGGCTAAAGAGTTGTTGGTGGATTAATAAAAGGCCCAGCAACAGTTGGTGGATTTATAAAATGCCCAGCGGCACTTGGTCGATTGATAGAAGGCCCAGCATTCATTGGTTGATTAAAAATAGCTCCAGTAGTTGTTGGTCGGTTAATAGAAATCATAGCAGTTGTTGGTTGGTTAATAGAAGGCACAGGAGTCCTTGGTCGATTAATTGTTTATAGTAATTCAGACAAGAGCTTGAGATAATATTCATTATTATTGGTTACGACATTGATGAATAAATAAATAAATAGAAGAGTTGTTGGTCGATTAATAGAAGGCCCAGCATTTGTAGATCAATTAATAAAAAATCCAGCAGTCATTGGTGGATTAATAGAATGTCCAGCAGTTGTTGATCAATTAATAGAAGATCCAACAGTCATTGGTCGATTAATTGAAGACCCACAGGCCGTTGGTCAATTTATAGAAGGCACAGCAGTTGTTGGTCATTTAATTAGAGGCCAAGCAGTTGCGTTGGTCAATAATTAGAAAGCTATAAATTATTGGTGGATTAATAGAAGGCCTAACAATCGTTGATTAATAGAAGGTCCAGTAGTCATTTGTGGTTGTTGGTCATTTAATTAGAGGTCAAGCAGTCTTTGGTCAATAAATAGAAGGCTAAAAAGTCGTTGGTGGATTAATAGAAGGCCTAGCAGTCCTTGGTTGATTAATAGAATACCATCAGTTTTTGGTCTATTAATAGAAGAGCTCAACAGGTGGATTAATAGAAGGTCCAGTAGTCATTTGTGGTTGTTGGTCGTTTAATTAGAGGTCAAACAGTCTTTGGTCAATAAATAGAAAGCTAAACAGTCGTTGGTGGATTAATAGAAGGCCTAGCAGTCCTTGGTTGATTAATAGAATACCATCTGTTTTCGGTCTATTAATAGAAGAGCTCAACAGGTGGATTATTAGAAGATCAAGTAGTCGTTTGTGGTTGTTGGTCGTTTAATTAGAGGTCAAGCAATCTTTGGTCAATAAATAGAAGGCTAAAAAGTCGTTGGTGGATTAATAGAAGGCCTAGCAGTCTTTGGTTGATTAATAGAATATCATCAGTTTTCGGTCTATTAATAGAAGAGCTCAACAGGTGGATTAATAGAAGGTCCAGTAGTTATTTGTGGTTGTTGGTCGTTTAATTAGAGGTCAAACAGTCTTTGGTCAATAAATAGAAAGCTAAACAGTCGTTGGTGGATTATTAGAAGGCCTAGCAGTCCTTGGTTGATTAATAGAATACCATCTGTTTTCGGTCTATTAATAGAAGAGCTCAACAGGTGGATTATTAGAAGATCAAGTAGTCGTTTGTGGTTGTTGGTCGTTTAATTAGAGGTCAAGCAATCTTTGGTCAATAAATAGAAGGCTAAAAAGTCGTTGGTGGATTAATAGAAGGCCTAGCAGTCTTTGGTTGATTAATAGAATATCATCAGTTTTCGGTCTATTAATAGAAGAGCTCAACAGGTGGATTAATAGAAGGTCCAGTAGTTATTTGTGGTTGTTGGTCGTTTAATTAGAGGTCAAACAGTCTTTGGTCAATAAATAGAAAGCTAAACAGTCGTTGGTGGATTAATAGAAGGCCTAGCAGTCCTTGGTTGATTAATAGAATACCATCAGTTTTCGGTCTATTAATAGAAGAGCTCAACAGGTGGATTAATAGAAGGTCCAGTAGTCATTTGTGGTTGTTGGTCGTTTAATTAGAGGTCAAACAGTCTTTGGTCAATAAATAGAAAGCTAAACAGTCGTTGGTGGATTAATAGAAGGCCTAGCAGTCCTTGGTTGATTAATAGAATACCATCTGTTTTCGGTCTATTAATAGAAGAGCTCAACAGGTGGATTATTAGAAGATCAAGTAGTCGTTTGTGGTTGTTGGTCGTTTAATTAGAGGTCAAGCAATCTTTGGTCAATAAATAGAAGGCTAAAAAGTCGTTGGTGGATTAATAGAAGGCCTAGCAGTCTTTGGTTGATTAATAGAATATCATCAGTTTTCGGTCTATTAATAGAAGAGCTCAACAGGTGGATTAATAGAAGGTCCAGTAGTCATTTGTGGTTGTTGGTCGTTTAATTAGAGGTCAAACAGTCTTTGGTCAATAAATAGGAAGCTAAACAGTCGTTGGTGGATTAATAGAAGGGCTAGCAGTTGTTGGTTGATTAATAGAACACCAGCAGATCTTTGTGGATTGACAGAACGCACAAGTTCTAAGTTAGCCGACTACAAGTGATTAATGAGTTATAGTAAATTCGCATTTAGAAGATGATAGAATTAAATGACTATTTTACTCCTGCGAATTTCACTTATTTGGAAGTTGTATTAGAAGTAAAACTTCAATAACATTATCTAGGTTTTTTTGTGATAGTTTATAATTAATCCTAGATTTTTACAAGTTAATAAACTATCTATTTATGTTGCTAAATGCTGTAGAAGAGTACTAGTCCACTTTATTCATTTTTCGAATGTCCATTAATATTAAGTTTATTATTTTTTTTACAGATCAGTAGCATTTAACTTGGATAGAATAAAAACCAAAGGTTTCACATTCTACGAGATGTCTTCATTTCCTGAAAATAAAGCAGAGAAAATTATTTGTCAACAGGAGAACAAATTCTTCTTGAAGTATCATCAAATACAATTCAGCCGGGTCTACCCAAAAGTAAATATAATAGATATATACAGATATAAATATATCTATATTATTATATATTTCTATTTATATTTTTCTTGATTCTTTTAAGGGTCAACGAATAGATTCATCAAACTACAACCCGGTATCTTTATGGAACAGTGGTTCTCAAATGGTTGCTTTGAATTACCAAACACCTGACAAGCCTATGCAATTGAATTGGGCTAAATTTAGAGACAACGGATCCTGTGGATACTTGCTCAAACCTGATTTCTTCTTCAGGGATGATTTTAATCCTTATGATAAGAATTCACTGGTAATAAAATAAATGGTTTAAATACAAGTTTTGTTACTTTATTATTGAAATTTTTCTCAGGTAGGTGTTGAGCCAATGTGTATTACGTTAAGAGTTATTGGAGCCAGGCATTTAGGAAAATGTGGAAAGGGTGGTCGAGGTACTGCAAGTCCTTATGTAGAAGTGGAAGTGGTCGGAGCTGATTTTGATTCTGGGGTTAAATTGACATCAAAACCTATAGGTAATTATTAATTGCTAATTATCAGCGTTTGGCTGCACAAATGATACTACTATACGAGATGGTAAGCCGCCTAAGTGTTTTATATACAACATTATAAGATTTTTCATTTACAATCTATAAAAATATATTTAAAAAAAGAGTGCTAGAAAAAGAATAAAAAAACTCATTTGTTACTGTACAAGATGGCATTTAAGTAAAAATAAATACATCACATAACAATTTTGAATAATGTTTATTAGTAATGTGGTAACACTCGTGATGCACACATTTATTAGTGTCAACCATTATACACATTCATATAATAATAAATTATAAATTATATATTTATAATAGCATTAAAAAAATGTATAATATTTAAAAACAATATTTTTTTTTTAAATTTCAATAACTATTACAACTGCTAATTTATTAACATCAAGTAATATTGATAAATAATAATATAAATTTAAATAAATAAAATAAATAAAAGAGCAAAGGATAAAATTTACATGAAAATAATATCCGTAATATGATTTAATGTAAAATATAAGCAAAATAATAATAAAAATAAAATTAATAAATAATATAAATAAAATTTCTGAATAATAAAATAATACTAGAAAAATAATAAAATATAACAAAATAACAATAATAGAAATAGTAAGATAATAATAATAATAATAATAATAATAATAAAAATAATAATAGTAATAATAATAATAATAATAATAACTATAATAATAATAATAATAATAATAATTTACAAATTTATAAGATCATTTGGAATTTTTCGTTTTAGCCTTGTTGGGAAAAACAATAATGTAATTAAAGTAATACTTCAAATATGACATGATCGGTTTGTCATTATAGTTAGCATTTAGAAATAAACCTTCATTAGAGAAGTGAAGTAATTGCTGATTAATAAATCCTATAATATTCGTTTACACAGTGGATTATGTTAAACAACGTCTAAACAAATATTGTTTACGTATCCTCACTCATCATGTAATTGTGTTTGAAGAACTTCATGTAATTAAAATTATCATACATTCATTGACTGCTAATATTTTTTTTACTTTTTTGCTCATGATATAATCTCATTCTTTGAACAGCTGTAATATCTGTCTTGCTAAAAAATATTTTTCATTTTATTAACTTCAAAGATTTATAGAAACTACGAATAATATATAAATAATTTCTAATCAATAAACCAACGTTTAGTAAACAGTAAAAATGTTTAATTTGTTTTATTATTTTCAAGGAACAGAGTAAAATATTCTTCTGATTCAGGCATTTTTCATTAAATCGAGATTTGTACTACGATGTAACTTTAAAATGTTTATTTATCTATGCCGTTTTTCCTTGTTGATATCGGTATGCATACAACGTTGATGCCGGTACGCATACAACGACAGATCTCTTTTCACATACACGACGACTAATCACAATCAACTCGTATAGAAATGATCTCATCGAGAGGGAATGACGAACATTTGGGGCGTAACGGACTTTCATTGCATTTGTACTGATTTACACCCTAGTCGCGCCTAAAGAAGTTTTACTTCAATAATTACACTTATAAAAAATAAGAATATTAAAATAACAAATTATAATTCTCAATCGCAGTAATAAATATTGAAGCAATGGTTGTCACACTTGATGTCGTCTATGGATGACGCTCGTACACAATGGTTGTCCTGCGGATGTCATCTATATTCGACGCTTAAGGATTAAAGTGTCAAGGGTTATGCTAAAGGGTTAAAGTATTATCTATATATTTATAAAATTACCTTCCTTTTTCCTTTTTAGCTGATAATGGTTTCAATCCACTCTGGAACGAGGTTTGCGAGTTTGAAGTAGCAAATCCCTATTTGGCTCTGCTGAGGTTTGTGGTTCAAGAAGAAGATGTCTTCGGAGACCCCAATTTCATCGGACAGGCCACGTATCCTGTGACATGTCTTCGAACCGGTTACAGAAGTGTTCAGTTGAAAAATGGATACAGCGAAGACTTGGAATTGGCTTGTTTGCTGATACATATTTCTATAAGGAATCCTAGGGTGAGTTAATGGAAATTGGAAAGAATTGTATGTGGTAATACCATTACTTTTGTTTATATTAATAAAACTTGCTGCTGCAGTAAATATTAGTTGTGTTAGTAACGAGAAGTGGTCAATATAGATTTCGGATTTTTACGGTTCAGGTTGAGAGTATCTTTTATCAAGAAATCGATATCATTTTGCTTTATGTTAAAAGAAATTGAACCCAGAGGTTTTTTAACTAACGTAGGGTAAGTTATAGTAATCGCAAACAAATCGAAAATGAAAATTTTTATATATCTTTACGTTTCAGAGGTTTCTGAACATTTTGGCATATCTTAGAAAAAATTGATGTATGTGTGTGTGTATGTGGATGTGTAGTGTGCGGATACAAATTTTCGTCGACGATTTCGAGAACACGGTTCATCCGATTTGAATAATTCAACAAAACATTCGATTCGTATCGATAAGGAGACGTGCTGATTAGTTTTTGGCGAAGGCAGGACTAGCCGTTCCGAAGATACGGGGCAAAAAGTGCCAAAAACGGTTACTCAGTTTTTAAGAGAACGGAACGGATTTTAATAATTCAACTAGTGGGGTGGGTGGCATCGTGCCTTAAGGTAAATTGCTGGAACTTCCCGTACCGTAACGAAATGTTCGAGGAATATTGAATGTTTTCAAATAGATTATTATAAATATTGTAACATTGTCTACTATTTATAAGAATTATATAAACTGAATTGTAGAGTTGAAATTATTTGTTTAAAGTATATTAGAACTATAGTCAAAATTAAAAATAAAATCTGAATTATTTTCGATATACAAAAAATAAAAAAAAAAAAAATGGTACAAATTTTTTTTTCCAAAATCAATTATTTTGTTAAGACAAGCAGAAAGTTCTTTGAATCAATTGAATCGGACGCTTAGTTCTCTCAAAAACTGCCATTTTTTGTACATTTAGCTCTGTATCTCCGAAATGGCTGGGCCTGCCTTTGCGAAAAACTAATAACCCCTTCTCCCAATCATTACTAATTGAATGTTTTTTAGATCATTCAAATCGGATGCTCCGTTCTCTCAAAAACTAGATTTCCATTTTCTGCACTCTTTGCTCCTTATCTCCGTAACTGCTGGACTTGCGTTTGCCAAAAACTAATCAGCTCTCCTCCTTATCAATAGGAATCGAATGTTTTTTAAACCATTCAAATCGGTTGATCCGTACGCCCGAAAACGTGGGCGAAAATTTGTATCCATACATACATACACACACACACACACATCCATTTTTTCTGAAGTATGCCAAAATGTTCAGAAACCTTCAAAACGTTGAGAAATGTAAAAATTTTCAATTCCGATTTTCGGCCCATTACAATAACTTACCCTACGGGAAGTTAAAAAACATTTTACTTGTTTTGACAAGATGAACTACTGATTAAATTTTTGGGAGGCAGGTCCAGCGGTTATGGACTTTCAATAAAAATAAGTTTGAAAAATGTCATTTGGCGGTGAAAAATGTTTATTGGACTTATTTACATCAAGTTATCAGATATTTTATAGAGATTTTAATAGTGTGTACACATTTTGTGTAATTTTTTTTGGGTTCCGTGCCAAGATTTTTGATTACGGTACGGAAAGTTCCAGCAATTGGCCTTAAGGCACGATGCCATGCACCCCACTAGTTATAATTACTATGCTGAGGGTTGTGAATATTTTAGCATATCCCACAATTAGAGAAAATGGAAGTAAATTTTGAGAGAATGGATCAACCGATTTGAGTGATTCAGTGTAAGGGTTATAATTGTATTTCTTATTATCTAAACGTACTATTTAGAGCGTAGTATAATACATTTTTTTATATTTTTAGGAAAGTTGCAACAATGGTTTGAATTCTTCATTGAGGAGTTCGGCTAAAAAAATCAGTGATGTGGCTACGAGATTATTATTTGCACATTGAATATAATATAGTAATGTATTAATTATATATATATATATATATATATATATATATATATATATATGTATATATTACGATACATATGGATCTGATTGAGATCTTGATGTTACAGTATAGTATTTTATTTTAAATATTATAAAATAGTTAAATTGTTTGTCAATTTGATTAAGATATATACAAACACACTCTATATATATATATATATATATATATATATATATATATAAATTTTATATTTTTTCTTTGACGTTGCAGCGTAGTCTTGAAATGTTCATTTGCAGTCAAATAGTCTAAATAAAAGGCAATAAATAATTAACTATTTATTATATACTTTTTGACACTGTATGTGTGTCATCATTCAGCATGTTTAACAAATTTAAATCAGGAAAAAACTACAAATAAAAATTATTAAAATTTTTCAATGAGAAAAACTAAAGCTTTGAACAAAATAAAATAAATAAATAAACTTAAAGTTAAATAATAAAATTATTTAGCTAGTCAGATGACTGCCGAATTGTAAAATAATGTATTTAGTTTTGTGGGTGTTTTTTCCTGGCTATTTATTGCTTTTTATTGTGAGAATTTGGCTGTAAAAAATTATTAATATATTTAATATTGTTATGATCAAATACAAATGTTAAAAATTAATAATGTCATATATATATATATATATATATATATATATATATATATATATCAAATGCATGTTGTTAATATTTAAGGGCAATACATCAATTTCAAAGATTTCTATAGTTTGTATAAGTTTTTATTATAATCCATATGTTACGATATATAATTTTATATCATCATCAGTGGTCCAAAAAGAAAAAGAGAGGAAGTAAAGGAATAAGGGGCCGTTCAAGTATTACGTAAGCACTATAGGGGTGTTGATTTGCTTATTTTTGGGATGACATGGGGGGCAGGAAAGTCTGAATTTTTATTTTTTTACATTAATTGCAAAATGTTTACGTAAGCATGGGGGTAGGGGGTAAGAGCTTTGCTTACTTTTGCTGACAAGGGGGATAGGGGGGTAAATATTAGGTTGTCAAATATCTCCCTTCCGCCTTTTTGTATTATAAACCAAGAGCAAAAAAGCGGAAGGGAGATATTTGACAACCTAATATTAATATTTGTAATAAATCTGCTTATGGAATACTTGAACGATTCCTAAGAATAACTTAATTATAACAAGAATAGAATTAAAGAATAATTATTTGCTTACAAATATTCTTAAATTCAGTTCTGATTATAATTAAGTTGTTCTTATTTCTCTTCTTTCTTTCTTTTTTTTTTAGACCACTGATGATGATATAAAATTATATATCGAAACGTATGGATTAAAATAAAAATTTATACAAAATATAGAAATCTTTGAAATTGATATATTGCCCTTAAATATTAACAACATATATATATATGTATATATATATATATATATATATTTGAAAATTACTTCCAATATATTTATGCATTTAGCTGACTAGCTTTAGAGCGATATATATTTTATATAAATTTCTATATATATATATGGTTATAAATTTTAAATCGAATAATTTACATATCTTTAACAAATTAAATATCATTATGTATATGCATATATATATATATATATATATATATATATAATATGCATATTTGTATATTTATAATAATGTCCGAGTTGTGAAATTCTGACCGCATTAAAAATGAAAATTATATTTTAAATAAAAGTTAATGTTTAATATTATGTATTGAATTATTTCTCACCTTTCCTATATAATTATTCAGTGTAGATTTTATTATGTTTTGTCAGCAGTTGTAAAAATAATTATAAAACATAATAATAAAACTAGGTGTAAGTGGCATTTTGTCTTAAGGCAGTTACAAGAAATAATCGACTTAGTAAACAAGATTGCACTTTGAATTAAACAGCTATTTAGATAAAAAATTTAACTGTTTATTTTAGAAGTAAATTTTTGTCTTGATACACTTTAAACACACATATAATATATGCATTAATTGTAATAATTAGAGTGCACGAACGCGCACTTTATATGAATTTTTCTATTTTTAACTTCCCGTAGGGTAAGTTATTGTAATGGGCCGAAAATCGGAATTGAAAATTTTTACATTTCTCGACGTTTTGAAGGTTTCTGAACATTTTGGCATACTTCAGAAAAAATGGATGTGTGTGTGTGTGTGTGTGTGTATGTATGTATGTATGGATACAAATTTTCGCCCACGTTTTCGGGCGTACGGATCAACCGATTTGAATGGTTCAAAAAACATTCGATTCCTATTGATAGGGAAAAGAGCTGATTAGTTTTTGGCAAAGGCAGGTCCAACCGTTTCGGAGATACGGAGAAAAGAGTGCAGAAAATAGAAATCGATTTTTTGAGAGAACGGAGTATCCGATTTGAATGATCTAAAAAACATTCAATTAGTTATTATTGGAAGAAGTGTTTATTAGTTTTTGGCAAAGGCAGGCCCAGCCATTTTGAAGATACGGAGCTAAAAATGTAAAAAATGGCAATTTTTGAGATAACTAAGCGTCCGGTTTAAATGATTCAAAGAAGTTTCTGCTTGTCTTAACAAAATAATTGATTTTGGAAAAAAAAATTTTGTTCCATTTTTTTTTTTTTTTCTTCGAATCGGATCGAAAATATTTCAGATTTTATTTTTAATTCTGACTATAGTTCTAATATACTTTACAAATAATTTCAACTCTGCAATTCAGTTTATATAATTCTTATAAATATTAGACAATGTTACAATACTTATAATAATCTATTTGAAAACATTCAGTATTCCACGAACATTTCGTTACGGTACGGGAAGTTCCAGCAATTTGCCTTAAGGCACGATGCCATAATTGCCTCAAGACAGAATTCCACTTACAGCTAGTTTTCTATTTATTTATTCAACATTATAATATATATTCTGCAATATGTTATTGCAATGTTATATATTATGTTAATAATATAAATAAATGTAATGTAAATGTAAATATATAATATTTGTATAAATATATTTATTTTTAGTCTTGGGTAGGTGGTGAATTGTTAACAAGTACTACAACCTCGTGGAACAAGTGGAGGTAAGTAAAGCCTGCTTTTATGTATAGCCAAGCATTATTTTTGAATTAACAGAAAAGTGCTTGTTTTCTAGACGCTTCAGCAAGATTATTGGAGCAGAGACCATTGATAAAAATGATATATTCCTCATTAGCAAATGTTCGAGCAAGTCACGATGGTCTGATGGGTGGTGGTTGTCTTCCATACAATGTTAAAACACATTCAAAACAGAATTGGCTTGTGTCAATATTACAGTAAGTGGAAAAATAACTTAGCTGAAAAATATACGATAAAGTCAGTTACATATTTTTATAATTAAACCAGTTTTTGTTGGCCTACAATAATTTAGAATTTTGGTCTGAACCATGAACTCTATTGCCTTTTTTTTTTCAATATTTAATTACCAAAAAATTGAGGGTCGGAACAATATTTTAGAATGTTGGTTTGAACCATGAACTCTATTGCATTTTTTTTTCAATATTTAATTACATTAAATGGCTGGCACAGAATTACAAAAGGGCTTTACCCCTTTTTTAGTGTTTTCCGCACTCAATAGAGGGTCTACTGTGCCTCACTTCACCACTCTTTTTAAAGTACTGGTTCTCTTATTATAATATACACATTTAATGTTTAATATTATGTTTTATTTATTTTTGTGAAAACATACTTGTGACTTGGTGGAAAAAATATTTTATACTGTTCTCATTTCATTTATTAAAGTTAACCAGTTAATCTTTCTTATGTGATTTATATAAATCTCATCTATGATTAAACCTAGCGGTAAATTTACTTGCTAAAGTTAGTGGCGCCCCTATGGAGTGCGGAAACAATTAAAATTGAATTGATCATAACCATTTGAAAATCTTTCAAATGGTTATGAAATTTTAAGAATGTTCAGGCTTTTATTATGAAAACGGAATATTTTGCTTGATTTTACTTTTCTACTAATTCTAAAGAAACGGCTTATGCTTATTAACTTTCCGAAGGAGAAGTTTATGTTTTCATCAAAAAATCCGATTCGCTAATTTTATGTTTTCTCGACGTTTCAAGCCATGAGACCAAATTTGGAAAAAGTATGTGTGTGTGTGTGTGTATGTGTGTGTGCGTGTATGTGAACAGATTTTTTGCCGTAAATCGACGTTTTCTCGAAAACGGCTGGGTCGATTTCAAAAATTTAAAAGCCATTCGATGTATCTCGACGAGAACTATTGTTTGTCAGACGATCGGCCAAGCCGTTTCTTTATAAATGGCAAAAAAGTGAAAAATTTTTCGTCTACGTTTTAGCCCGCAATTCTGAATCGATTTCGAAAATTCAAAAACCGTTCGAAAGATATTGGTTGGGAATCGTGCTGATTAGGTTTTGGTAGAGATCGGCCGGGCCGTTTTCTTGTAATAAAGTTTAAAAAAAAATTTTTGACGATTTTTATGATTATTTTTTTGACGGTAGATACCATAGTCTTCTAGATCATACTAAAATATTACGGCCCTACGACAACTGATTCAGCTTTAAAAATTCGTCAAAGTTTGCAAAAATTGGTATCGTTTTTTTGGCATTTGTCAAAATTAGACCTTTGATCGACGTTTTTTCTCAAAAACGCCTGAGCCGATTTTAGAAATTTAAAAGCTATTTGATGTATTTCGGTGAGGACTATCGTTTGTCAGTTTTGTGTGTCGATCTGCCAAGCCGTTTCTTTGCAATTTGAAAAAAAGTGTTGAACTTTTCGTCCACATTTAAGCTCATCCTACCGAACCGATTTTAAAAAATCGAAAACTGTTCGAAAGATATTAGTTGGGAATGGTACTGATTAGTTTTAGGTGAAAATCTACCGAGCCGTTTTCTTGTAATTAACTGTTGAAAAAAAAATTAAGCCGATTTTCATGGAACTTTTTTTGGCGATATACATCATGGTCTTATAGAACATACTGTAATATTACGGCCTTACGACAAGTAGATTAATTTTAAAAGTTCGTCAAACTTTGCTAAAATTATTATCGTTTTTTTAAAGTAGGATTGATGAAGTATATTATTTACACTTTTTTTTTTTGATTAAGTCGATTATTTACACATATCGGGAAGTTCATGTAACTTGCCTCAAGGCTAAATACCAAACCAACTAGTTTATCTATGGCTCAGCCCATGATTAAGTTTCGAGTTTTATGGAATAGTTTTTCACATTTTTGAAAAGTGCAGCTAACAAAAACTTAAATCTCAGCCACGTTTTTTATCAAAAGATTCAGAATGACTTGAATTACTCCCTCAAGACGTTAAAAACTAAAGCATCTCTCTGTATTAAAAATAACTAATGCATTAGAATATAAAATAACAATACTTTCCATATATTAAATTTTATTAATTATTATACACTGCATTCAACTTTCCTCGTCTCCTTTCTTAAACATGCTAAGTAAATGAGCAGGCGACTTAAAATAATTCTCAAACAATATCACAACTTTATCCTTCGCCTTAAACCTATGGTCCTTCCACGGTATACTTGCCAAACCCTCATACTCATTCAAATCCCCTGCCTTCAGATCAACAACCCTCTTCATCCACGGCAACAATCCCATCTGCACCATCTTATAATCCTCATCCTTCTGGTACACTCGACAAACGTACTCCTGGATCACCATCAGTGACATGATATTCATGCTAATCAAGCCTCCCAAGAAACAAGTCATTTCTAGAGATGAGAATTGTGCAAAGGCTGATGAGAATGTGTCGATGGTGAGGAGTTCATTGGAACCCGATGATGGGATAAAGACAGCAGCAGTTCCTAGAAATCCGATTATGCTAGCAACGCTTATGGAGTGTAAGGCATATACGTAGTTGGTTAAGGGGCCTCGATAGATCATTTCCCAGTCTTGGGGAATTCCGTCTTCGCGTTTGAATTTGTTCTCGCGGCCTGAAATGTGTCTTTCAATGTTTAAACTCATGGAACGTGCAGGAACCCTAGTTGGGGCCATATTTGAGGTTAGGTGAGGCCGACAAGATGTACATTTTTGCAGGTACGTTGGTTTAGATAATTTATTTATTACAAGTGTTAATCTTCTAGAAAACATTGTAATATAATATATAATAATTATTTTACAAGTCTATAAACTGATTTATTTTTAGTTATGCAATGGTAAACTACTTTTCAAAACACAACATTTTTAGTGTATGATTAAATATAGAATTGTACAGGTATAGTTTTATATTCATTGCATGTATAAACTTTTTTTAAATTAATTATTCATTAACTAATAACATTTTTACGTTTATTTATAATAAACCAAAAAAGTAAATAAAGTTTTAAGAAATGTCAAAAGCATGTGGCGCCATCTTTTATTCGTTTACTTAAAATGTGGTGAGTTTCTTTGATAAATAAATATATCTTTAATTTTAAATTTTATCCCGCGACGTTTATTAATCACGTGATGCATTTTTTTTAAGAATTTTTGGATCCCCTCCCCATGGTGATACATGGTGATATTCAAAATTAACCCCCCCTTCCTCCATCAAACATTACATGTATTTTCAGTTACGAGAATAAATTGAAATATTTATTTATTTTTTTTGAAAATTTTTGGATTTTTTTTAAAATCAGGTAAAAAACTAGTGGGGCGCATGGCATCGTGCCTTAAGGCAAATTGCTGGAACTTCCCGTACCAAAAATTAATTTTTTTTTAAAAGATTAACAATTTTGAAAAAATTAGATTTTTGAGATACTATAAATTTTTAACAAAAATATATAGAAAGTATTGTTATTTTATATTCCAATACATTAGTAATTTTTAATAAAAATAAAAATCATTCTGAATCTTTTGATAACAAAATTCCTGAGATTTAAATTTTTGTTGGCTGCACCGATTTCAAAAATTTAACTAGTGGGGCGCATGGCATTGTGCTTTAAGGCAAATTTTTTTAAAAAAAAGATTAACATTTTTGAAAAAATTTTACTTTGAAAAAATCAGATTTTTGAGAAACTATAAATTTTTGGCAAAAATTCACATTTTTTTTTTGGCAAAAAAGGATTTTTGAAAAAAATGTTTTTTCTATTTTGAAATATTTTGGAAATTCTGAACGTTTTTTCAAAGCAATCGTACTGCTTTAACTGCATACACGAAATATCGGAGCGCGTAAGCGCCGCGTCGCCGTCTAACGGATGAACATTGGTACGGAACCCATAGGAATGTAAACAAAATTTATACTTATTGTTAAAATCTCTATAAAATATCTGATAATTTGATGTGAATATGTTTAATGATCATTTTTGACCGCCAAATGGCATTTATTTTAATTTTTTCACTAGACGCTCTACCTGCCTTTTTGAAAATTTTATCAATTCTACATCTTGTCAATACAAGTAAAATGTTTGTTGAATTATTAAAATCGGACGCTCCGTTCTCTTAAAAACAAAGTTACCGTTTGTGGCACTTTTTGCCGCTTATCTTCGAAACGGCTAGACCAGCTTAAGCCAAAAACTAATCAGCACGTCTCATTATCAACAGCAATCGAATGCTTTTTGAATTATTCAAATCGGTTGAACCGTGTTCCCGAAATCGTCGACGAAAATTTGTATCCGCACACACACACATACACATACATCCATTTTTTCTCCAAAGGAATGCCAAAATGTTCAGGAACCTCTAAAACGTGAAGATATATAAAAGTTTTTCGATTTTTTTGCGATTACTATAACTTACCCTACGGGAAGTTAATAAATGATATTTTACTATACCCTTCCCTCCCCCGCAAAGTTCTTTACGGATCAGAGACATGGATTCTGATAAAGGCTGAGAAATACTATTGTTGCAACATCAGCGGCAAAATACTAAGAAATAACCAAGGACTTAATATTTTTGCAATAATTAAATTAAGCATAAACAAATATATTTAGGAACAATTTGCTCTTTGTATAAAAGTTCGACTATCCTCGGCAGGTTTTGCCTATCCTAGACAGGTTAGTCTAGGACGTCTTAACAAACAACAAATATACAAAACATACAAATATTTTTACATTTGATAAAACAAATTATATTACGATGAGCAAATAATTTAGAATAGAATATCCTTGCTTTTTGTCTAAAAGTTCGGATATCATCGGCAGGTTTCGCCTATCCTAGACAGAATTGGCTAGAACGTCGCAAGAGTAGAATATAGATGGTCGAAAATAAGTATACAAATATTTTTATATTTGGCAAAACAAATTATATTTCGATAAGCAAGTAGTTGAAAAACTAATTTATTATATTAGCATTATTAATTTAAACAACTATTTCCACATGAGATAACATTATTTTCGCAAACAAATTGTTATCGATATCGATAAATCAATCTATAAATAGTTCGCAAGTATTTCATTAATAAATTTTAAAAATAAAAACACGACGACGTATTTATTTAATTTGTTTATCAGATTTTAAACAAACGCCATGAAAACAATTCGCAATTAATAATAAGTGACGCAAGTGTTCAGGAAAACATTTGGCGTTAGAATTTTTTTGACGTCATCGTGGGTAAAGAGATAGCAAGTAATGAAAAATGTATCCATGATAAAGAAAAGTCCGAAGGCAGGTCCACGTTGTAGGAACTACTACAAACAAATGTTTCCCTTACCCTTTGTCGACTATCATTTCTCATACCACTATCCCACTCCCCCTCCCCCCTTAATTTTTATGTATTTTCTTTTCCTTCTGCTTCCATGCTTCCTGATCCTGCGCTTCTGCTTTCAGTTCCCTGCCTAGTCAATATAATAATATGGTTCCCTGTATTTTCTCTTTTTGCGTAAATCGTCAATCGTCTGCATTCTTCTTCTTCCAATTCCTTACAGTCCTTCTATTTTATCTTCAACTACGTCGTGCGGTAGGCACTCTTTTTGCAGAACGAGTCCAAACCAGTTTCCTTTTCGTTCTGTACTCGTCAAAATATCGATATAACTCAGTATAGACTATCTTAACAACAAATATCTATCTATTTTGTAACATCGTGACATCAAATATCTAACTACTTTAGATATATGATGTTCGAAGTGCCATGCTATTAATTTATAATTACTTTTATGAGTAACCTTTCCACAAACTGCACCATTACAACAACCAAGGTTGTCGTTCCCGTCTTATCTTTTGTGAAAACTATTCAAACACTTGACGTAATTTACCATTTTGAATATATTATTCTACTTTTATCTTTTATCCATCGCCATAACTCGACTTTATTCGTTTTGATAAATCTAAAATTAAAAATTGGCGCTTTTTCAGAACTCTACAATCGAATTAGTAGACGGGGCTCTGGGAAGAAAAAAAGTATGAAGTGATTGGCATACGAGGCTATGTTCATGCTGGAAAATTGTTATGTTGGTACTTTGGAAAGCGCTGCAAGCTCTTAGCAAGGATATAAACCGTTGGAAAATTCTTTATTAAGTCTTGAATAAAATAGTTTTTATTAGGCTTGGTGTTTAAAATATTTAAATAGTGTACATAAATTATGTTTTATAATAAACTGTACGTATGGGAAATTTTAATTTTTATATTATTATTGTTTTTACAAATGTAAATTCATAAATTTTGTAGAAATTTGTTTAAAGAAAGAGATAGGCGTCATAAGTATTAAAAATATAATAAATTATTTCATGTTTTTGTAGTTGAAAATAAAAGGAAGAAAATATTTACTTATTTTATTAACATTTTGGATAATTATACACATAGAAAAAACCAGGTGTAGGTGTGATTCTACCTTAAGGCAAATTGTATGAACCTAAAATGTTTAAGAATTAAGAATTAAGTATTAAGAATTAAAAATTAAAAATTAAGAATTAAGAGTTAAGAATTAAAAGTTTATATGATTCTTATTAATGTCCATCATTTTAAATCTGATTATTCAAGTTTTGTTCATTTACTTTTATGTAAACATATATGTTTACATATATATACATATATATATATATATATATATATATATATATATATATATAAACCTCGTCGTCCAATTCACAAGCTTTTATATTTTGTCTATAAAACAAGAACTAGTTGTCTATGGCATCGTGTCTTAAAGCAAATTGCTGGAACTTCCCGCACAATAACAAATTATTCAAGGAATATTAAATGTTTTCAAATAGATTATTATAAATGCTGAAACTTTCATTATTCTTATTTTATAGACACAATATAAAAGCTTATGAATTGGACAACGATGTTTATATAAGTATTCAGAACAGTAAACAAACAAAGCTTAATTAATCGGATTTAAAATGAAGGACATTTTCTAATATTTATAAAAATTATATAAACTGAAATGTAAAATTAAAATTATTTATTTAAAATATAAGTGAGCTTTAGTACTTTAGACAAAATTAAAACTAAAATTCGAATTATTCTCAAAAAAAAAATTGGCAAAAAAAATATAAATTTTTGACTAAAAAAATCTCAAAAGCAATTATTTTGTCAACAAAAGCAGAAAGTTTTTTGAATCATTCAAATCGGATGCTTAATTTTCTCAAAAACTGCGATTTATTGCACATTTTGCTCCGTATCTCCAAAATGGCTGAACCTGCCTCTGCCAATAACTAATCACCAATTCTCCCCATCATTACTAATTGAATATTTTTTATATCATTCAAATCGGATGCTTGGTTCGCTCAAAAGCTTGATTTCTATTTTCTGCACTCTTTGCTCCGTATCTCCAAAACGGCTGGACCTGCATTTGTTAAAAACTAATCAGAACATCTTCTTATCAATAGAAATCAAATGTTTTCTGAACCATTCAAATCGGTTGATCCGTGCAAAAAATGTGGACACAGTTAATATTCCTTGAATATTACGCATGGAAATTTCTAGCAATTTGCTTCAAAGCACGATGTCATGCTTTATATACTTATATACTCTTCTTTTATCTATGATTTCATGCACCATTAGCTTAAATAATAAACATTGCCACTAGTTTTTAAATATATAATAATCTGTCTTTCTTTTTGAAGTAAAACTTTTTTAGGCGCGACTAGGGTGTAAATCCGTACAAATGCAACGGAAGTGCGTTACGGCCGTGTCGAGTGCCAATAATTCGTCATTCTCTCTCGATGATATCATTTCTATACGGGTCGATTGTGATTAGTCGCCATGTATGTGAATAGAGATCTGTCGTTGTATGCGTACCGGCATCAACGTTGTAAGCGTACCAATTTCGACAAGGAAATCGGCATAGATAAATAAATATTTTAAAGTTACATCGTGGTACAAATCTTGATTTAATGAAAAATGCCTGAATCAGAAGAATATTTTACCCTGTTCCTTGAAAATAATAAAACAAATTAAACGTTTGGGCCGTGTACTTAACGTAAGTTTATTGATTAGAAATTATTTCTATATTATTCGTAGTTTCTATAAATCTTTGAAGTTATTAAAATGGTAAATATGTTTAGGCAAGACAGATATTACAGGTGCTCAAAGAATGAGATCATATCGCCAGCGAAAAAGTAAAAAAAAATACAAGCAGTCAATGAATGTATGTTAATTTTAATTACATGAAGTCGTTCAAACACAATTATATGATGAGTTAAGTTGCGAAAACAATATTTGTTTAGGCGTTGTTTAACATAATCCACTATGTGAACAAATATTATAGAATTTATTTAACAGTAATTACTTCGTCTAATGAAGGATTATTTCTAAATGCTAATTACAATGACAAACCGATCATGTCATATTTGAAGAATGACTTTAATTAGATTATTGTTTTTAAATATTACACATATTTTTAATGTTATTATAAATATATAATTTATAATTTATCATTATATAAATGTGTAATGGTTGACACTAATAAATGTGTGCATCACGAGTGTTACCATATTACTAATAAACATTATTTAAAATTGTTATATGATGTATTTATTTTTACTTAAATGCCATCTTGTACAGTAGCAAATAAGTTTTACTTCAATCGCCTGTAAACCTTACGCGCACTATTTCTTTTTGTCACCAGCTCTCCGACTATTGTCACCGTTCGTCCCTCTCGCGCATCGCTTCACTCCAGTTCGCTTTCGTGAATCCGTCATGGCGGCGGTCGGAATGTCACTTTAAAACGCGAATTTGTGAATTAATTGTGCAAAAAGTGTTTAAAAAGTGTCCATTTCACCCTTAAATCGATTTAACATTAAGGATTCAACCGTACGTAAACAAATCCCTTAAATTCCTTTCAAAATAATGTCTGAAAATCTTTCCGATTTATATATTATTCTAATTATATATTTCTAATTAATGTCATTTATTTAATGTCGAGAGTTGTAAAATATCGAGCCATTTGTTGTTTTCATGTGTATGGTAATTGTTGATTTAAATATGTCGTGAGAATGGTTTAATTAGGTTTATAAGTTAGGTTATGTTGTGTACAATTTAGTATTTAAGCTTAAGGTTATAAGGTGCTCGCATGGAATTGATTTAATTCAATTTCAATTGATCTTTGGACATGGACGAGGAAATTATATCAAGAGGAAAGAACACTTGAGGAATTGATGGAATGGATTGGCTATTTAGGTGAGTGATGATGACTTTATTTATTTATATTTATTTTAGTTTTTTTTGTTTCTAAAGTTTCTTCGAAGGCCAGTTGGATTTATAAGAATATTCTATATTCTCTTCGAAAAGACACTTATCACTTTGACCATTTGAGGTGACAATACTAACTTAGTTTCTTTGAAGGACAGTTGGATTTATACGAATATTCAAAATTACTCTTTGAAAAGGCACTTATCACTTTGACCACTCGAGGTGACATTACTAACTTAATTTAATCGGAACTATAAATACAAATAGTTCAATGACAATTATTTTGACTGTGTGCAGTTTTGCAATTACATCTTATATATATATATATATATATATATATATATTATAGAAATTTGTGAAATGAATGGAACGAATATTAAATGTTATATATGAACAACACAACACTCAGATTTTTAACACACACTTTATTTGGTAATTACAGACATTTCGAGACCATGGTATGCTTCATCTTCAAAACAGTTACTTATATACTGCACATTCTTTAATATTTTATTTAAATTACATTTAATTTTTGATAATACAAAAAACACCAACTATCACTTGCAAAGCTTGACACAGTACTAAAACATGTGAAACATACAGAAATATTTTAAACAAATCTTAAGTATCGAGATGAAGAGACAGGATGGGTATTATTATAATGTAAATCATTAATAGAGGCGGTGTATGTTTTACAGATTGGTACAGAAAAGATAGTTGGTCCAGGAGGTACATTAACTTTAATTCTCATGTTCCTCTCAATATAAAAATTTCTACCATTTTAAATCTTGCAGATCACGCTATTATATTATCTGATCCTTTGTTTCATGACATAAACATAAAATTAGTTAAAACGATCTTACTTGGCAATAATTTTCCATATAAGTTAATATGTCCATTTATAAAAAACAGAGTTGCTAAATTACTTGAACCTTTTGATAAGAAGCCGTAAGATCATGGCCAAACACTTGTTCCTGAAAAAACTTTTTTTATTAATTTTCCATACCTCGACAATAATTTTAACCAGTTATCAAAAAGACTATTAAAAAAAACACAATATTCATATTATCTTTTCTTCGTTGAAACAATTAAAATTTTTATATTCTAACATTAAAGACGAAACTCTTTTAACATAAAAGAAAGATGTAGTTTATGAAGTAAATTGTTTGAATTGTAATTGTTCCTATATTGGCCAGACTTGTCAGAACTTAGAAAAAAGACTCAGGCAGCATGAATTACAATGCGAAAAAATAGATAATAAAAAATTTAAAAGTACACTTGTGGATCATGCTAATAAAAACCATAAGTTTGATTTTGATAATCCCCAAATCTTACTCCATGAAAAACACTTATTTAAATGGAGCATGGCAGAATCAATGTTAAGAGTTTGAACTAACAATGGCATAAATCTGAGAATTGACACAATTATTTTACACAACTCTTATATAAACATCATTAATGATTTATAATTTTTTTCATTAAATTTTTCTCTTCAATAAATTAATCTTTTTTCACATTTGATGATTTTGGTATGCGATTGTGCACTCCATTTGTTTACATTATAATAATAACCATCCTGTCTCTTCATCTCGATACTTAACATTTGTTTAAAATATTTCTGTGTGTTTCACAGGTTTTAGTACTGTGTCAAGCTCTGTAAGTGATAGTTGTTGTTTTTTGTATTATCAAAAATTAAATGTAATTTAAATAAAATATTAAAGAATGTGTAGTATATAAGTAAATGTTTTGAAATTACACTGAAGATGAGGCATACCAATGTCTCGAAACGTCTGTAATTAACAAATAAAGTGTGTGTTAAAAATCTGAGTGTTGTATTGTTCATATTTAACATATATATATTAGAGCGGGTCAATTTGTATGGGTCAAAAAATTTGATGTCCAGTGCATTGACCCAAAAATAAGTGTTAAAATTCGATAAACTCCAGTTTGAACCATTTAGAGTGCCCCAATTAAATCCAAATGTATGACCAACCCCCACTAACTTTGGAAGCCTGATCCCATGGCAGTGGTTCAACCCCTGGGACCCCCCTGAAAAGTTTTTCAAAATTTAACCCCTATCTTTAGATCAATGCACGTTACATCAGAATTCATTTTAGCAAAGTACATATCTTATTTTTAATCCTAGAATCCGAAAATCATATGTGCCTAAGAAACAATAAAATTCAAATAAAATGAAAGGCTTTTAGGTATAAATGATTTTTTCAATTATTTCCAATCTGAAAATATCTGAAATAGAAATACAATAGAAAGTAACAAGAACACAAGTTTAATTCAATACAATTGTGTTTAAAATAATCATTAATTGGCTTTCGACTTCTTGTGCCCGTATAAATATTTTTATGGTTGTTTAATATTCAATTGGATTTTGTGGGTTCCTTGAATACTTAAAACCAAGTTCATCGAGTATCTAATCAATTACTGGTCTAATTGCTCTTTGGTATGAGCAGAAGAAAGACAACATTCACTTCAGCTATATTTTGTTTTTTTAGTGTCCTCACCACCATTTCCAACAATTTTAGAGAATAAGTTAACCAAAATTGGTATGACTGGCGAGTCTTCATGTCCTTAAGTAATGACAATAATTTGAGCTAATCTTCTTCAAAATTGACTTAAGAATTGAATTGTATACTTAAGACCAAGTTTATCGACTATCTCATCAATTACTTGTAGTACATATTTTAATTGTCCTTTGGTATGGGCAGCAGAAAGGCAACTTCAACTAACTTTATTTCGTTCTTTAATTGACTTCACCACCACTCCAATTTTTAGAGAATTAGTTAACCAAAATTGGTATGACTGGCGAGTCTTTATGTCCTTAAGTAATGACAATAATTTGAGCTAATCTTCTTCAAAATTGACTTAAGAATTGAATTGTATACTTAAGACCAAGTTCATTGGGTATCTCATTAATTACTTATAGTGCATACTTTAATTGATCTTTGGTATGAGCAGAAGAAAGACGACATCCACTTCAGCTATATTTTGTTTTTTTAGTGTCCTCACCACCACTTCCAACAATTTTAGAGAATAAGTTAACCAAAATTGGTATGACTGGCGAGTCATCATGTCCTTAAGTAATGACAATAATTTGAGCTAATCTTCTTCAAAATTGACTTAAGAATTGAATTGTATACTTAAGACCAAGTTCATTGGATATCTCATTAATTACTTGTAGTACATACTTTAATTGATCTTTGGTATGAGCAGAAGAAAGACAACATTCACTTCAGCTATATTTTGTTTTTTTAGTGTCCTCACCACCATTTCCAACAATTTTAGAGAATAAGTTAACCAAAATTGGTACGACTGGCGAGTTTTCATGTCCTTAAGTAATGACAATAATTTGAGCTAATCTTCTTCGAAATTGACTTAGGAATTGAATTTAACCACCACTTCCAACAATTTTAAAGAATAATTTAACCAAAATTGGTATGACTGGTGAGTTTTTATATCTATAAGCAATAACACCAATTTCAGCTAATCTTCTTCGAAAATATCTGGTATTTCTTGCCAACTGATTGATTTATCTTTGTCCCTCGTCTGTTCCATCTAAACCCATTACTATTTCCATTACATATTGTCACAGCATAAAACTGAGCTTGACTATGAACTCTAGCTTTTTGGAACCTGCTATATATTCACCAGCACTTCCAACAGTTTTAGAGAATAAGTAAACCAGCATTGGTATGATGGGTGAGTTTCTATATCCATAAGCAATAACACCAATTTGTACTAATCTTCTTCGAAAGTATCTGGTATTTCTTGCCAACTGATTGATTTGTCTTTGCCCATTGTCTGTTCCATCTGAACTCATTATTATTTCAATTATTTGTTGTGCATCAGGAGCTGACATTGTAGCAGTACAGCACTGAGCATGATCTCTCGATAATTTATTAGCTTTTTCGTTAAGGGACATTTATATGTGACATTTTTGCAGTGAGTAAACTATCCATGTATTTTCTGTTATTTGCTCCTTTCACTTATGCATCACATTACATACTCTGACTCGAATCGTGGTGAAATATTGTGAAAGATTTTCCATTGAGATTTTACATGGCAGTGCCCAAAATGGGCTATTTGCAATTGTAAACATATTTTTGATTTTGATCTATATTTTCAAGTGGCTTCTGGACCAGAAATCAAAACTGACCATGGACAACAAAATTTACTTGTACAAAGTTATTATTAAGTCAATTTGGGCATAAGGAATACAACTATGGGGGCCAGCTTCCAAATTAATTTTGATAAAAATTCAAAGATGCCAAAATTACTTAAAAATATTCTCGATGCCTCAAAGTATATGCAAAATTGCTTAATACATAAAGACACTGACATGAACACAATCGACAGTTTAGACAATTACAAAAGCTGCTTCAAGGATCATCCAAACCTATTTACCAGAGTACTATGCCACAACATTGTTAATAGATTTAGAAGTGCTGATTATTCAGTTTCACTCAATTATTTACTTTGGAGTAACAATTTCAATCTTTCCTATCAGTTTGGGGTATTCTTGAAGTATCAATTCAATCTCTGATGCTTCTATACAGTTATTCATTCATCTGTTCGAATGGAACTGTTGTTTGTTTCTGGTCTTGTTTAAATTAAAATCAGAGCTAATTTCTTCTTACTTTTTTACAGTTTTTGTGCCTGATATTTATATATTCATACAGTATCTTATCAAATGTTTTGTGCTAGGAAACCAAAATCATTTAAGGAGTTTTATTTGGTACAGCTTTGCTATTCGAATGTTGTTTTTGGCACACCGAATAAAATTACACAGCAATACAAAATTATCGATAAAGAAGATATAGGAACATACAGATGAGAGGGTATATAAAAATACAGAAAATTTTATATGTTTCTGTGCTTTATTAGATATTGAAGCTTTTCTAACAAATTGGGTCTCTAATATAGATATTTATTTAAACAACATAGTTTGATGTTGATAAATATAAAATTATAAATGTATTAACGAAGATATTAGTTTTACCACCAAATATGCAAAATGAAACTTATTCATTGGATTTATGATTCTAGCACTAAATATAAAATTAGAAAATGTTTAAAATATTAATATAAATCCAACTGGTTATTGAAGAATTTTTAGAAAACAAAAGGAAACAATTATTTTAAACATTTGTGTATATTGAGACACAACTAATTATAATTAGTTGTGTCGATATACAATTAGTAACAATTAGTAAATTCAATAAATCAACATAAAGTTTATTGATAATTATCAATAAACTATATGTTGACTTATTGAATTTACCAATTCTGTATCGAGTCATATTTTATCACTTTTCCTGATTTGTATCGACATGTAATAGGTATATTTGATTTTTATTATAATATGAAATTTGTAAATATCTTGTTAAAGGTACAAAATTCTTTTTTCAATTAATTCTTTCGAGGATGTTTAATTAAAACATTTTGGAACTAAATATGTTTCATCATCAGGATTTTTTATCAAGCATTTTTACTTCACTTGACTTGGTAAATGGTGGTCTTGAATAATCTTTTTTGATCATTTCTTTCATTCTATTTTTTCAATGCCCAAAAATCACAATGTCTTAAATTTTCACTCTCCTACCTTGAACTTCTATTTTGTTTACAATAATTTAGTAATTTTTTTGCTATTCTAGAAATTTCTCTGGAAATACTTTACATGGTAAAACAACATTTTCCTGGCTGGGTAGTAACAGTAATTGTATATATTCATTTCTAATTTTATTATTTCTAAGACAATTATACATTCATGTTTTTCTATTTTAGTCACAGAATAGTTTCTTTCCTTTTTGCATCTTATGATTTATTAAAAGATTACCTGCAACTCTTAAAGTAGGACACCAAAGGATCCATTAATTGTGTAATTACCTAATTATTAATTTGGAACACTTTCAAGACATAAGTTGTTGTTCCTCGTTAACTTTTTAGTCGAAGGACAAGATAGAGGAAGAAAGATAATTTTTGATTTCAATTAGTCGAGTATTGAATTTATGATTGTAATAATTAATAAGAAATTATTGTGCTTAAAAATATTTTGTAATGTTGGGATTTGTATTTTTAGTATGTTGGTAGTTAGTGTATCTAGGGAGTTGTAATTTTTGTATGTTGGTATTAAATATGTCTACTGCATAGACCTTATACAATTTCATGGACTGCTAGTTCCCATACATTTCTCAAGTAAAAAAGTGTCAAAAGATGTTCTATGGTATGAGGGCATACGAGGGTAATTTTGCGGCCGAGATATGTCAAACTCGATCGCTTAAACGTCAAATGAAAGTCCGTGTATTCGAAATTATTGGCAAAATATTATATAATATACAATTTATGTTGAACTAATGAATGTAATGAACTATGTATTTATTAATTTATTTATTTTAGTTATACAAAGTGTTTAAGGGAAATTAGAAAAAAAAATTAAAACAATATTTTACATATTATAAAATTCACTGAAAATAAGGACAGTTGGCTAGAGCTATTATGGGAAATTAGAAAGCAATAATGAAATATTTATTTAAATGTAATATATTTATTATTGGTGTTTAAAAAGCACAATTTTCGTATGAAGGCGGAGTACATATTTATCAACTTTGCTTTTCTTTCTTTCTTCATGGTGCATTCTAATTGTTAAGTAAATTTTTGCGACAAAGTTGATAAGGTCATGATAATGCTGGACAAATTCCTGGAAATAACTTGATCTAAAAAAATGTGCAAGTCCCAAGTCATTCAACTTTCAGAGAATCATGCTTTCATATGAGCCTTTGTACTTTAAATTTAAAGAATTTTGAATTAGGCTTTCTATATATAATCATAAATTAAACATTTCTTCGGAAGGACATGAAAGATATCCCCGATTTTTTATATCGATCAATGTCGAATTTCCCGGAATACTTGCGAAGCATACAGAACTGTACAAAACTGGTTTTACTTTAATCAGGCACCTTACCTAACACATTTTAGAAGACATTTTACTTTTAACAATTTTACAACAGGTATATTTTTATCCTCTTTTAGTTTAAAAACCCGAACGATCAAACAACACGTGAAACCAAATAACTGTAAAATTTAAGCGATCGAGTGCATTCGACTAATCTCGGTCAAGCTCGTGTTCGTATTTGACATATCTCGGCCGCAAAATTACCCTCGTATGCCCTCATACCATAGAACATCTTTTGACACTTTTTATGCGCTCAACTAGCAGTCCATGTATTGTATAAGGTCTATGGTCTACTGTAATGACAAGAACTAAAATTGATGATTTTTTCAACGAGATTCAAAATATTTATATTTTTCAAATCATCTTAATAAATCAAGTTCTCAAATATAATTGTAAAATTCCATTTTCAACGAACTCATACGGATGTATGGGTTGTGGCAGGGTATTGTAATTTTAGTATGTTGGTACTGAAAGTGAATACTATAATGACAAATACTAAAATCGACGAATTTTTAAATAGGTTTTAAGATATTTATAATTTTCTACAGGCTTGTATTAATAGGTCTTAGAGTTTGATTATAACATTTAATTTTTAACGAGCTCGTACGGACGTACGGGTTGTGGTAAGAAGTTATACTGTTAGTATGTTGGTATTAAATATGTCTACTATAATATTAAGTATTAAATTTGATGATTTTTTTGGAGAGGATAGAGTTATTTTTTTACGTGTAAAATTTTATTACACTTGTTATATATGTTAGGTGTTTGCGTTTGTTTGCAAAATTAAAGTTTTAACGAGTTCATAAGACTGTACTATTTATAGTACAGGTGTGTAATTTTACTATTTTGGAACTAAATGTGCCTACTATATTTACCATTACTAAAACTGTTTGTTTTTCAAGGACATTTAAGTTATTTATATTTTTCTGCAATCTTTTGATATGAGATCTTTGGGTTTGTTTGTAAAATTTAATTATCAACGAGCTTGTAAGGCTGTACTATTTATAGTACAAGTGTGTAAATTTAATATCATCATTTTTACTATTAATATTTTGATCTCTAGTATGTCTATGAATACTAACAATAAATTTTTAAATCATATTTGAGATATTTATCTAAAACCACTTCAATTCCGCAACGTCTTAGATGAGTCTATCCATCATCGTTTCCCTTTCTTTCTATTCCTTCATTATTATTATTATTATTACTTTGCCGTTACCTTTTCTTCTACAATTTTTTTTTCATCCGATTATTTTCTTTTACCTTCTTTTAGAGACCCCCCCCCCCCGATTCTCGTGCTCCGTTGCAATATTTATATATTTATAATTTCACCCCGCCCCATTTTCTCCAGTTCGTGTAGATCCCGAGATTTGATTGTGTGAAATATCTAGATCTGAAGTACTAAAATATGCGCCCCCTGGTGCACCCTTTGACCTTTCAATCGAAATATGAAAGAAGTTAATGATTGTTTGAACTTGGGGGTCAGTTAAACTAGTGGTGTATAAGAGTGAAATCTTAATTGAGTAAATTTTTTGATTTTTTAAAATTTCGAACTAGATTTAAACTTTTTATGGATCTGTCTTTGGAAAAGATCTATTAATATTTATAATGCAAAAATAAATCAATAACTATTGTTTTTTTTTTTTGGTTTTTGGTGTTGGTACCACTTTATACTTGTTTATCTATGGTTGGTACACATGTCTTGAACATATGTTCTGAGTGTTAAGTTTATAGCATTCTTTTTTTTTTATTTTTTAAAAACAAATTTTTTAACATTATTTTTTAAGAACAATTCAATATATATGTATAATTATAATTATTAATAACTTGCCATTAAATAAGAGTGCAAATGAATGGAAATATAAGTTATTAAACAAAATTATAAATAATTTTTTGCATAAATACATAAATAAATAAAAATATAAAAGAATAAATAAATGAATCTGTTAATATTTGAAATACAAAAATACAAAAATAAATTTTTGTTTATATATAATTATAATATATATATATATATATACTAGCTGACCCGACAGACGTTGTTCTGTACCCACGTCTACAATTTTTCAATATTTTATACTAATGTTTACTGCTTAGTTAAAAATAATAATTACTGTTTTTTGAATTACTATCTACACCAATATATGAGTCATGTTGAATGTAGAACTGCTTCAAATAAATGATTGATCTCAATTCCCACAGTTAACACTTTAATTATTCATTTAACAAATATTAAAAAAATTTCAATAAAATTGTATATTAAAAATTATACACTGCGATTTATAGAACAAATTTATTTCCAATAGCTCAATTTATTTCATTGCATTTAAGGGTTATATAGTATTTTTAGTCATACCTGTAGATGTGGATGTATAAATGAATGAATTTTTGTTTATTCACGACTAAAACATTGATTTTCGAAATTTATCACACTAAAAATGATCGTCTGCCTTTGTGATTAATGGTCATAGCATAAGATACACGTGTTGAAAATTGAAATCTTTTAAAAAGTACAACAAATTCAGAAAGAATTAATATATAGCATTCGCGACAAAGGTGCAATAATACCTTTTATTTTTCTACCCAAAATAATTGCTTCAATAATGTTGCCTATAATTTTTATAATTTCGTACTATATTTTAACTGACTTTTAGTAATTTTAATATCTAAATTACATTTTTTTCTCAAATAAACCAATATACATTATTGCTTAAGTTTATATTTGAAGTGAATTAATTTGTCAAATCCTGTTCACATGTGCTCTATTCAACTTACGATCAACAAAATTATTGCTCTGTGAATTTTTTTACTGTGCTCCAATTTACTTGATATTTTGGAAATAGGCTAATCTTTATCTTAAGTTCAGAAGTGAAAACAATTTGCACTCCGTCACCATCCATCGCATTAATTGGATTATTACTCTTTTAATTCTGATTTTATCATAACTTGTAATACACTATTTCAAAGGTGATTGAATGAGCTACGGCACAATGAGTGAAACGGCGAAGGGTTAAAGGGCTCGAAAGACCTCTGGTTGGACAGCCGCGCACTTCAATATTTGTGTAATCGAAAAATACTAAACAACAATAATTAGTAATAAAAATACCTCGAATTTTCATATATATATATACTTTTATACGTATTCTTTCAGAGATATTATAATGAGAAATTGGATTTTTTTTAAATATTTTTTTTAAAAATCGTTTGTACTAAAGTTGTGGTATTTTCTAGAATCCATCAAGATCTCTTAAACCAAGTTTTTTCTAGATGGAATACGATTATTTTTAAATTTGGTGGTAATGGCACTGAAAAACTATTTGATTTAAATGAAAAAACATATGCGTCATTTATTTGCATGATAGTTTACTCATTTTACACGCAGAAGTACTCATTTTAAAGCTTATTTTGAGCACTATAAAAACCCATTTTCATATCTAGCCTAATAATGTTCCAAAAACACTATAAAATAGCGATTTATTGAGATTTTAATTGATATAATTTTGTTCATTATATGATTTTCGTTAAAATGTATATTTTTGAAGATATTAGCAAAAAATGATAAAAAAACGCAAAAAAGAAACAAATTTTCAGTAGCCAGTAACTTGAAAAGTATTTGCTTTTTTGAAAAACATTATTAAACATTTTTCTCTTATAATTAGTTCTTTTATCGATACCCAACGTTATTTTGAAAAAAGTAAAGTTACACCTCTGAAAAGAAATGTCATCCACCCGAGAAGTGGTAAAGGAGTTTAAATTGTTTTCACTTCTGAAGAGTAAGATGAACCTAGTTCCAAAATTCCAAACGAAATGGAAAACAGTAGAAAAAGTTCAGACCGAAAGCGCTCCATTGAGTAAATATTCCGTACCAAATGACAAACATATGAATTTTTGACCCATGAAACTTCTAAATAATTTTTTTTTGTATTGTGACTTAGTATAGTAAGGCAAAACGACTGCAAATTGAATATTTTTGAGCGCAATCACTTATGGCTCGTCTTGTTTGCACGAATTCGTACGGCGAATCTGTTCGCAAAGTGCGCAAACAAAATTATTGCAAGCAAAAGCAATCCACGCGCACGTTGAGAACACGATTCGCCGTGCGCGTCAGACGCATGCGCAGACTGCATCACTTGTCACATGCATGTTATATTATTTGCATCTTAAATTAATTTAATTTTTGGCTCATCTCAGCTTCTTTTTGGCAATAAGAATGTAGTCGTTACATTTTTCTCATTCATAATCATATATATATTATATTTTAATATTGTCTTAGCCTATATGTGAATGGAAATGTTTGGCAAATGACAGTCGTCTTTTGTTTTTAATGTCAAACTATGCCTTAAATATTTTCAAGGGCAAACAATGATAAGCGGTTTTTTGTAATTTTTTCATTTATTTCTACAATCTAACTATATTTCTATGAATCAAAACATTCTAAAAAATTTCCCGAACAAACTTCAGGAAGATTCATGAAAATCCGAATTATAGTTTAGGAGGATTAATGAAACTTACATTGTTACAGAAGAATTTTATATATAAGATATATATATATATATATATATAATTATAATTATTAAGAACTTGACAATAAATAAGAATATAAAAAATCTGGAAATATAAGTTATTAAACAAAATTATAAATAAGTCCGCATTAATATATGAAAATATAAATGAATAAATAAATAAATAAATGAATCGATTAATATTTAAAATACAAAAAAATAAATGTCAGTTTATCGATTTTTTTGTTATTGTTCTGTTGGTACACGTGTATTATGAACATATGTTCACTATGTTAAGTACATAGCATTCTTAGTTTTTTTTTGAAAATAAAAACCAAATCATTTTTTTTAAATTTAAACAATTTATCATTTTGCAAATTAAAATTATTTATAATGCAAAAATAAATCAATTAATATCAGATTTTTTTGTTTTTACTGTTGGTACCACTTTATACTTGTTTATGGTTGGTACACATGTCTTGAACATATGTTCAGAGCGTTAAGCTCATAGCATTATTTGTTTTTTATTTTTTAAAAACAATTTTTTTAACATTATTTTTTAAGAATAATTCAATATATATTATATGTATAATTATAATTATTAATAACTTGCCAATAAATAAGAGTGCAAATGAATGGAAATATAAGTTATTAAACAAAATTATAAATAATTTTTTGCATAAATACATAAATAAATAAAAATATAAAAGAATAAATAAATGAATCTATTAATATTTGAAATACAAAAATACAAAAATAAATTTTTGTTTATCGATTTTTTGTTTTTTTTTGTGTTGGTACACGTGTATTATGAACATATGTTCACTATGTTAAGTACATTGCATTTTTAGTTTTTTTTGCAAATAAAACCCAAATCTTTTTTTTTAATTTAAACAATGTATTATAAATTTGCTAATTAAAATTATCTACAAACTGCGGTAGCCAAAGCCCGACATCAGGCAGCTTTAATGTCAAAAAATAGAAAGATTTACATTTCACTAAAAAGCTGAGGATTAATAAATAAATAAATAAATAAATAGAAAATTGAATAAATAAATGCTGAATAAATAAACAAATAAGTAAGTACTCAAATAAATAATATCCTGTTCCTTCAATGCTGACACGACTTTTTAGCATTTTTATTTCCCTCGTTCTGTTTTTCATAGTTTAATTAAATAAATTAGATTAATTAGTGAGATTACGACACGGATTAGAGATAAGGACTGAACGAGGGCACTTGCAACGCTAAAACAAGCCCCCTTGGGGCTACAGAGACCTTGGTGGGGCACCCTTTTAAGTACGAACTTTAGATAACGAATTGTTTTTGGGTTAATTGGAATTTATATATGAAATCGTATATATGTGTTATGTAGGGGATGAATATTTTTTAGGTTATGTTTTTATTTATTTAAACTTCGGATATAATAATAGTATTATTATGAGGTTATATTTTTTTAACAGATTTAGGATTTATTTTATAAGGTTATGTTCTTGAAAATATTCAAGAGTTTATGTTCTTGAATAAAGTTAAGTTTTATTTTTCAGGTTATGTTTTTTTCTGTTCAGGTTTGGAGTTTATTTTTATTGGTTATGTATTCTTGAACACGTTTTTTTGAGTAGGATAATTTTTACTTTTTTAGGTTATATTTTTCAAATAGATTAATATTTCTATTATCTTTTTAAAGTTTAAAAAAAGAAAAGAATTTAATATTTCCTTACGACAAAAACAATTCTTCTAAACTCGTTCGTTTTCAGTTTTTTCGTTATCTCATTTAATTTACGATCTGGCCTGTTGCCAACATTACAAAAAAATTTCCTAGTCGAGAGAAGAAAGCATATATTCTATTTCAAAAAAATGTGGTCAAGGAATTTTAGTGGAATAAAAATAAAGAACAATTTGCCAATAATATAAATTATATCAATTGTAGTAATAATTTTACTTGAATAAGTATTTTACCAGTACATTTTCGGTTGCAGTATTTGTCATCATAGTAGGCACATTCAGCACCAACATATTACAATTACACTTTTCTACTTTAAATAGTACAGCTTTACGAGCTAGTTAATAATTGAATTGTACCAACAGAGTCTGGAGGGAGACCTGATAAAAGTCTGTTATCTAAGACTTTTACTTTTCGGATAAAACTTATCAATTTTAGTATTTTTCGTCACATACTTTTATTACCCTACCGGTACATCCGTACGAGCTCGTTAAAAACGCAATTCTACTTACCCAAGTTTAAATCCCCGAATCGGCCTTCGGAAAATTTCAACAAACCTCCCTACAATGTCTGAAATGGATTTATAAGCCCCGTGAGGCCCCTCACACCCCCTTTCATAATCTGGATTAAATCCTTGGGGGGTCCCTGCGATGGGGCGTTAAGCTCCGCATTTACATTGCATAAAGTAAATGGAGCGATTGTTGTGAGTAATTTTTAATCGGAGGGAGGGCTTGGGGGTAATACTTTGATTGGGGTTTGATTTTACTTTTTGAGGTTAGGTTTTGGAGAAATTACTTTGTGCTAGATAGTGCTCACAAACTCATACTGTTATTAACTTCCCGTAGGGCAAGTTATAGTAATCGCAAAAAAAACGAAAATGAAAATTTTTATATATCTTTACGTTTCAGAGGTTTCTGAACATTTTGGCATACCGTAGAAAAAATGGATGTATGTGTGTGTATGTGTGTGTGTATGTGCGTGTATGTGTGTGTGTGTGCGGATACAAATTTTCGTCGACGATTTCGGGAACACGGATGAAGCGATTTGAATAATTCAAAAAACATTTAATTCATATTGATAAGGAGACGTGCTGATTAGTTTTTGGTAAAGGCAGGTCTAGCCGTTCCGAAAATATGGGGTAAAAAGTGCCAAAAACGGTAACTCAGTTTTTAAGAGAACGGAGCGTCCGATTTGAATAATTCAAAAAAAATTTTACTTGTATTGACAAGATGAAGAATTGATCAAATTTTCATGAAGGCAGGTCTAGCGGTTTCGGATATCTAACAAAAATAGTAAAAAAAAATGCTATTTGGCGGTCAAAAATGAACGTTAGACATATGCACATCAAATTATCAGATATTTTATAGAGATTTTAACAATAAGTATAAATTTTGTTTACATTCCTATGGGTTCAGTACCAATGTTTACGCGTTAGATGGCGACGCGGCGCTTACGCGCTTTGCTTATTCGTCTTTATGCAGTTAAAGCAATACGATTGCTTTGAAAAAAAAGTTCAGAATTTCCAAAATATTTCAAAATAAATGATTTAAGATAGAATGATTTAATATGGTTCGAAATTTTATTATAAGTTTCAAATCATTGATCAACTTTTATTGATTATTATTGATTATTTTTAATTACTCGAATTTTGAATTGCGGTACGGGAAGTTCCAGCAATTTGCCTTAAGGCACGATGCCTTAATTGCTTTAAGACAGAATTTCACTTACTGCTAGTTTTTGTTTAGTTTTGGTGTTAGTTAGGTGTTTGTTTTTTTAGTAGTTTTTTATCCAATCGAGATTGACTTTCTCGTCAGTATATTCTTCTAGTTTAATGTTTAAGTTGCTCGTCGGTAGAGTTAATTTTTTTTCGATAACCCATGGTTATGAAATGCTGAATCCTGTTTTCGAAACTTTTGTTTTCTTTAACCCAAAAACAATTTTTGCAATTTTTTTTGTTTAGTGATTCCTTTTCTCTTTTCCTCTCACCTCTTCTTTTCAGTCTCTCCCTTTCCTTTTCTCTCTCTGTATCCATTTTTATTTTTATAAAAAACACCTAAATTTCATAAAGCATTGCAAGTGAGTGCTTGCATTTAACACTTTTAAAATATTCTGTATATAGTAATTTTTACTTTATCCCATCTTAAAAAAACTATCCCATTACCCCCACCATTTCCTTTCCTTTCCTCTATCTATCTCACCTTCTATCTCTTTCCTTATCCGCTCCCGCCATCTACATTCGTCGCCTATAACTCGTTTCTATCTGACGCTCGAACCTTTCGGGTTCAGTTCTCGACTAGATCGCCCACCCGGGCGTATCGAATTGAAGTGATTTGCGCGCGCATTTTGAATCGGATCGATATTCGAATTTGTAACTGGACACGAAGAGGCCCCCCGCTTTGACAGGGAAATGCGTCGTCTGTCGGAGCACCCCACATGATAATGGACACACATTATAAAATTGTTAGTTACTAATACTTACATTTATTATTTAATTATTACATTTGTTGATTTATTAATAAAGTAAACTAAAACGAATATGATTCTAGAAATGCAATCGTTATTGTCACAAGTTTAATTTCATATTTTATAATATTTATTTTTATTATAGTATTTCATCGGGTGGCATTTATAATTCATAGTAGATATTTATTATTCATTTTTATGTATAGTTAAATTGGCGTGTAAATTTTAATTGGAAATCATAAAACGATAAAATTTTCAGCAATTTCATTTTAATATATGAAATATGCAAGTAATTCCATAGATGATATTAAAATTTATGATTTAGCCAATTAGAACAAATGGCTATAAAACACGAAAAATATAAATTACACACACACACACACACACACATATATATATATATATATATATATATAAATATAAATATATAAATAAAAAATAATGGGTAGTACAGCCATAAGGCAGGTTCGGGCAGCTGAGGTAAACCCCAACTCGATTCAAGGAAAAAGTATTGTGAGAGTTTTCCCATTTCCATTCTGCATTGCCTGGTGTGGGCTAATTTTCAATTGGAAACATATTTTGGATCTATATTTTCAAGTGAAAATGGATATTACGCTGCCCGATGCCAGATTGCCATAACGGGTGATCGAACGCGCGACCCCATTCACATCGGTTCGCGCGTTAGCGACCAAAGCCACTACAACTTTCTATATATATATACACACACACACATATATATATATATATATATATATATATATATACACACATATATATATATATATATATATATATATATATTGTTTCATTGTGACAAGTTTTGTAACATTTGGTGGCAGCGGTGGCAAATCCTATTTAATTTTTTGAAATGAAAATTTATGAATAAAAAAAAATTAAAAAAATATCAATAAAATAATTTATCTAAAAAATTCACAAATAAATGACGAGTTGTAAAACTTTTTGGTCGACCACATGATCGACTCAACGACTCATAATTTTAACAGTGTTGACCAAAGTAAAAACGCAAAACTTGAGAATCAAATTCAATTTATTTATTTTCTTTTGATGAGAAAATAATTAATTTTTTGGATTAATTTTATATAAAAATAATGTAGTAAACTTTGTAATAAAAGCAAAACATTTATCATAAAATATTTTCACCAAATAATAATACTTCTGCATTCTAATTTTTTCTTCTGCTATTTCCATTCGAGAATTAATATTATATCGGGTAGTTCGATTAACATATTATTACTTTTACACAATTATATAATTGTGTAAAAGTAATAATATAATACTAAATAATTTTTGCTGCTTAAATACTATTGATATCACTGATAAATTATGCGCTCTAAAGTATTGTCATTTCAGGCTATGTAAAAACCAGATTAAATGTATTTCGTTTCATGTATTTTTCGGTATGTATATTCCTGATTGCCGTCATTCACGGCCAAAGATTGTCGTAGTTAGAAATATGACCCCTTACTATTCAATAAATTATACATTTGAGCTACTCACACTTGAACAAAATTTTATTGTTCTGTATCTTTGAAGTAATATTTTTGTATTTTCTGAAAAAAAAACGTATACTAAAAGGTCATAAAACTGCCTGTGAGATGAGAAAGCGACAGCTTCCTTCCCAAAGCAAAAACGCAGTAACAGATTTAGTACTAGTTTAGGGAAATCGGATATGACAAATCAGACGAGACAACTCCACTCGGATTCACTCCGAGGGCGGAGTTGTATCTGAGTGATAACTCCGGAGTGAGTTACCCATCTATAATATATATATATATATATATATATATATATAATGTTATAACCGTGCTAATAATTCGAAGTAAACGAGTTTTACGGATATACACTTTGCAGTTTGTGTTTAAAATCGAATAAAAAGCCATTTCTTTCATGTAATCGCATCATGAACGCGATTAGAAATAGGTTTATTGCTCGTAAAATGACCACAGATGGAGACACGGGAGTGGATTTATGGATAATGATCTTCTTTAACATTTATTGCGTGAAAATAAATGCATATAACACCAATATATTAAATTGTTTTATTTTTAAAATTCGTTTTGCACGCATTGCAAGAAAAATGGATTTGCTGATATAAAATTATCTATGGCCTTTATTACGTACGTACTGTTTTTATATAAATACTATAATTAATTTTTTTGTTACGTTCTGTATTAATATATGTACTAATTTAAAACGTATTGTTTGGAAAAACAACCCTAAACTAAGTCCCAAAATATTTCTTTAAAACCCAACTTTTGTTTTGAATATTATTTTACCTTTTGTCTGTTTACTGTAATAATGCAGACGTTTTTTATGTGTATTTATATTTAAATGAGAATCTATAAGGTATAAATAATAAATAATGAATTCAATAAGAGATATCTTAGGGATAAGAGAGGGCACAAGTACTTTTATCTGATCAAAAGGATGTTTTATCAATTTTCTATCAAAACTTCAAACGAAAATATCGAAGGCGACGCGATTTCATTCAGAACGAAATATATATATATATATAATATATATATATATATATATATATATATATATTTGTATATATCGCATTGCGTATATATAGAAGAAAGCGGGGTAAAACTGCTAGATTGATTTCTTTTTTATATAAATGTTAATGATATCAAATCCGAATTTTTAATGATAATTGAACGATTTTTATTTATTTATTATTTATTTTTCTTCCGCGATATCGAGAGCACGCATTCAGAAAACATTTGATTTGTATAGATGGGTAGATGTGCTGATTCGTTTTTGGCACAGACAGGTCCAGCCGTTTCAGAGATAATGTGCAAAAAAGATTTGGAAATACGAATCAAAAAGTGCAAATGAAAGCAGTTTATAGGAGAATTACGCATCCGATTAGAATGATTCAAAAAGTATATTCTTCGAGTATTATGAGCACTTATATTATGGGAATCATAGAGGCCATGAGTTTTGGAAAAACAATTTCATGTCATGACGTTTTGTATATAAATTTACATATTTCTATACTGGTGACCTACGACATGTACAATGAAGATAGCAATTGAACATGGATCAAGAATTGAAAAAAAATAGACTTTGGTGCAACGCCCTAATCAATGGTCTTCCGTTGGCTACTTAAAAGGTACGCCCAGTCCTCGGGTCTTTTCGAGTTAACGCATTTACTCTAGCCATGACACCGGACTTCCATTGGCATACTCATTCTGTATGTCCAGACCTCGGGTTATCGCTGACACCAAAAATCTCACTGGAATCGCAAATCGACCTCTCCTTGTCCTTTAACTCTTCAAATCGTCTTTTGATGCTTAAGACTTTGGAACTATATATTTCTATAATATTATATTAGATTTATAAAATATCAGTCTTGAGAAGAGTGGGCAAAGAGAAGAAAGGACTCTACTGATCACGATCCTGAAGAGAAAAGGAAACTGGATCGGACCCATTCTGCAAAAAGAGTGCTAACAACATGACGTCGTCGAGGGTAAGATAGAAGTACTGAAAGGATTGGGAAGAAGAATACAGATGATTGACGACTTACGCGAGAAGAGAAAATACAGGGAACTGAAAGCCGAAACACAGAACCAGGAAACATGGAAATACAAGTTTGGAAGAAAAATTCATAAAAACGAATATAGTGTGATTAATAGTCATTAATTAATGGAAATGTAACGGCTATGGGAATAATAAACAAGGAAGGGGAAAAAATCATGGACCTGCCTTCGGGTAGACTACTATTTATAATCTATTATACAAAAATAAGTCGGGTTTTCCTTCCCGACGATATAACTTCAGAACGCACGAACCGATTTCTACTGAACCGATTTCGACGATTTTGCATTCGTTGGAAAGGTCTCGGACTCCGTGAGGTTTATAGCAAAGAAAATTGAAGAAAGATTTCAACAGAAAAGCGGAAAACACTTTTTCTTTTTTCACATACAGCGTCATCTCTGATACTTAGCATGTACTACAAACTAATATTTTTTGTTTGACTGCAACTCATTTGTTTGACAGCTACTCATTGTTCTCTGCTCAGTTAATTTTATGTGACAAACCTGCATTGTGTTCACTGTGAAATTGTGCAAAAAAGTAAAAAAAAAAAGATATTCGTTTCCTAACATTTCAATTGGAAACCATCAAATTAATCACGTGTATTGTGCAAATTTTTCAACAGCAGGCAATTTTTTTCTTCATCTTTTAATCACCAAACGAAATGTTACATAAAATGAAACCATCTGGCGGTGAAACGGAGTTCGCCACTATAAAATGTAACCATAAAATTTACAGTATTTATAATAATTAGTTTAGAAAATTTGGATCAATTGTTATCATTTATTAGTAAATTGCGCTACTAGTTATCTCATTATTTTTGCTGGACACTTATTATTCAATTTTCGAGTTGGTTTGTATTTATTCTTTTCTTGAATTTGTAGATTTGGATGTTGCCTAAGTTTATGGAATGCAATTTAAATGGTTTTAAACAAAATTATTAAGTGTTATTAGATACAAATAACCTTAATTCACCTAGTTTCCTCTACTCTACAAATACTAGCGTATACATATATATTGTAGCGCATGCGTTGGACAAGTCTTTGCGCAAATCGAGACCGTCTGCGCAAAAATTCCTCTATTCATGGCAATTTATACAAATACACACATACATACATACACATACACACACACACATACACACACATACACACATACACACTATATATATATATATATATATTGTCGTTTTCGTGACTTTAAGGACAAACTGTTGAGATTGGGCGCAACTGGTTAGCAATTTACGTTTTCGGGACTTTTTTTTACGACGGTTCCGTACCAATGAAATATTCAACGAATCAATACCAATTTTTCTATAAGGTCTCTATCCTGGGACAAATACACAAAATAAGAGAACAGACAAAACATCTTTGATAATATATTTTTTTAATTTATATATTATTTGTTTGATTCATATATAATTAACGCAATCAAAACGTATGGGTTCTATTTACTGTTGATTTACTTAACTAATTTGGCTTTATAATTGGCAACCCAAAAGGTTGACCTATCTTTATGTGATAAATTTCTAATATTACAAATTCTGTAATACTGATGAATTTTTATTAATGCAGCAATGGGGGCTATCTTCACTTAAAAATATTTTTTTATCTATATTTCCAATTGAAAACCGCCACTATTGCATGACATCAGGTTGCTCAAGACAGTTATCGAAAGTCATATTTAAAAAAAGACTGTCCTAACTTATAGGTTCTATTTACTGTTGATTTACTTAACTAATTTGGCTTTATAATTGGCAACCCAAAAGGTTGATCTATCTTTATGTGATAAATTTCTAATATTACAATTCTGTAATACTGATGAATTTTTATTAATGCAGCAATGGGGGCTATCTTTACTTAAAAACATTTTTTTATCTATATTTTCCAAGTGAAAACCGCCACTATTGCTTGACATCAGGTTGCTCAAGACAGTTATCGAAAGTCATATTAAAAAAAGACTGTCCTAACTTATGGGTTCTATTTACTGTTGATTTACTTAACTACTTTGGCTTTATATTTGGCAACCCAAAAGGTTGTCTTATCTCTGTATGATAAATTTTAATATTACAATTTCTGTAATACTGATTAATTTTTGTTAATGCAGCAATGGGGGCTGTCTTTACTTGAAAACATTTTTATATCTATATTTCCAAGTGAAAACCGCCACTACTGCTTGATATCAGGTTGTCCAAGACGGTTATCGAAAGTCTTATTTAAAAAAAGACTGTCCTATTTTGATAATTTTCATAATTGCTTCATTTTTATTACATATTTGTTTTATTTTTAACTTGGTATCTTATCCGCCCGTTGACTTATTGTAAAAAAATTATGAATCACATGTTTTTATCTTTGTTTTTGAAATGAATCATATCATGGATTTGTTAGTCACGTGGTAAAATATTTATTGCTCTTCATAATATTATATAATATTATTAATTAAAATTGCGATTGATTAAAATAACTTTGTGTTACGTCAGCGTTATATTTTTTTCGATAATTTAATAATATATTTAATCTTTCCTCCATGGAGGGTATACAATAGTACGTTGGAAAGGTACGTTCGATTGTGTATATCGTCCGATCACAAATTAATTACACAAATTGCGAATTGGCTGGATGCAAATTTGCGGTTTTAACACATACATATATACACACACATATATATATATATATATATATATATATATATAGGTTTATTAATATTGTTATGAGGTAGTCCTTTTATAACGACGGTCGGATTATATCATGGTTGTAAATTTTTGGTAAATAATTTGAATCTAAATTGTTGTCGCTATATCAGAATGAATATTATACACAGAATTATTACAGTTGTTATATCCGGTATTGATGCATCGGAAGTTGTTATATCCGGTATTGTTATATCCGGTATAGTTATATCCGGTATTGTTATAGATATGCCTCTTCCCTTATTTAGATCTATCAATATCTATCAAATGTGCAAAATGTGCTGAGAATATCAATAAATGTGTGTATGAATGTGTTTGAATGAATATGAATGTTTGAATGTGTAATGTGAATATCCAAGAATGCATGTATAATTGTGTATAAGAGCATCAAATGTATAAACTATATGGATTTAGTGAGTAATAGTAAATGGTTATCTTCCTGAAGGCAGGTCCATGGTATGAGAACACAATTAATGATTCTCTTTCCTTTTTTTTGTTTATTATTACCATTACTATTTCATTATCTGTTTTCATGTTTTTATACCATTTTATGCATTTTTTTTTTCAATCTTTTGTTTCCATGCTTCCTGATCCTGTGCTTCGGCTTTTAGTTCCGTGTATTTTCTTTTTTTATTCATTTATTTATTTAGCAATATATATTTTACATATATATCCATATCTCAGACAGGCCGGGGTGCCTAGTATAAGAGAATTATGGATTGCTTAATAAAATTTTTTTTTCGCGTTAGTCATCTATCATCTGCATTATTCTACTGCCTAAGGATTTCAGTCTTTGACAGCGCCGTGTAAGAAGAGGTACTTTTTTGCAGTATGGGTCCGATCCTGTTTCTTTTCCTATTCATGATAGTGTACAGTAGAGTTCTTTTATCGCTCATTTATCATCTTGCCTGTCAACTTTATTTTCTACATTAACCTCCAGCACCACATTTCAAAACTCTTCGGATAGTTTTTGACTGCCTTCCTTTGAGACCATATCTTTGATTCGTACAGTTCTAAATGAGTACAAAATGTGCTAAATGAGTAAGGTATTTCCTAAATGAGTAAGAAATATGCTAAATGAGTACCAGTATGTGAATCGGCGCTTCCTAGGACAATTTCTCCTGTCGGGCGCATATTCGTCTGCCCGTCGCCGTCTAATAATCGTGTCGTCCCTGCCTGCTGCGTCCCGGCAGCTTGAAAATTCAAAAGGTGCGAACGCGCCTGCGTGCGCCGGGGCACAAATCGCCGTCATAACCGCCGGGAAGGACCCCCCGCAGCCCCAATTGTTAGGGCTGATCCGAACTACGGCGGATCAGCCCTAACATCCTTGCGTTGCACATCCTTGAAATTTATTGCACATTTTTTGACCCAGGTACAAACTGAGTTAAGTTTTGCTCAATTACATTGCGCATTCTTGGCTTCTATTGCACATTTTTGACATACTATTGCACATTCTTGAAATTTATTGCTCGTTCTTTGACCCGGATGTTTGGCGCGGGGTCGACACGCCAGTTCCAGCCTGAGTTACGTTTTGCTCAATCACATTGCATTCTTGAAAAGCAGGTACAAATTGAGTTAGGTTTTGCTCAATCACATTGCACATTTTGACATACTATTGGACATCCTTGAAATTGAAAGGTACAAACTGAGTTACATTGTGTCACATTGCTTAATATCATTGCACATCCTTGACTTCTATTGCACATTTTCGACATACTATTGCACATTCTTGAAATTTATCGCGCATTCTTTGACCCGGATGATTGGCGCGGGGTCGACACGCCAGTTGCAGCCTGAGTTACGTTTTACTCATTCTTGACTTCTATTGCACATTTTTGACATACTATTGCACATTGTTGACATTTATTGCACAGTTTTTGACTTTTTTGAACAATTTTGACTCTTTGAAAATTCTTGGCTAAAAAACTCATTATTCACTAATTTACTCATTCTGCACCTTTTTCACTAATTGTTTAGATAAATGTTTGCACATTTTTACCCATATTTAACATTGTTTACCCACATTGCGGAATTTGACTTCTATTACACATCCTTACATGTTCTTGACTTATAGTGTAGGCTCTTAACACTCATATTGCACACTCTTGACTCATATTGCACACTCTTCACTCATATTGCCTATTCTTAATTCTTTTGAACAATTTTGACTTTTATTTCACACTCTTTACTCATTTTGCACATCCTTGACTCAATTTCGACTCTCTTCAACAAATTTGACTCTTTAACTTTTTTGGCTCTTTTTGATCATTCTGACTTTTTGAACATTTTTGACCTATTTTTGACGCATTCTAGACCCATTTGCACTCACTTATGAATTGCTAATAATTTATGTTACCAATTTTCATTGTAATGCATTTGTATAATTCACAATCCCCTCTCGGCAGCTGGTGCGGACGCCCCCTTAGAATCGGCTTTCATTCTGTGGTAAAGTAACACCCGTTCGGGTTTGTGTACCGTCAGTCCGACAGCTCGATTCGAATCGAGCACAACTCTACCCGAACACGAAACAACATATGATTGGGTTGTAATTAAAGTTGTTGATCAGAAGGACTATTGTTGTTGTTGCTGAAGTGGTGAAAATAAATCGATCGATAGAGTGGTACAGACAACATCGACATGATTGTGTGATTTTTTTTTTGTCAAAAATGGTTTTGAGGTCTTGATTGATTTGAGTTTTTTTTTGATTTTGGAATAAAGGTTTAAAAAAATTGTGGAGGATTCTATGTTATTTGTAAGATGCGTTTTTTGTGATTTGTGTGTGAAAAGTTAAGTGCTCGAAACGATTTTTTTAGAAGTTTTTTGGAGTTTTTTGATTGGTTAAAAGGTATTTATTTGGTTTTATTAAATTAATTTTATTATACTGAGATGATAATGCATATTAAATGTGCACTCATTTACTCACTAATTTTCATACATTTTACTCAGTTACAACAGATTATACACATTTTATTCATTTTACTATTATTATTTAATTTAGTTCTATACTTTGTTTTTATTTATTTTGCATATTTTATTTTTCTATTTTTTGATTAACTCTTCTGAGTCTTCTGACCCAATTACCAATATTTCATTTTGCAAATGATTTATCGTAAATAGTGTACTCATCTTACTACTCATTATGCACATGTTTTACTTATTTTTCGTTTGCCTTAGTCATTCTGCTACATGTTGTACTCGTTTTGCATATGTTTTACTAATTCTGCACATGTTCTACTAATTCTGAAAATGTTTTTACTAATTCTGCAAACATTTTATTTGTTTTGAATTATATTGTACATGTATTACTCATTTTGATCCTTTTATACATAACTTGCACATTTTTTACACAACTTGCACAATTTCTACACAACTTGCACAATTTCTACTCAACTTGCACACGTTTTACTGAACTTGCACACGTTTTACTGAACTTGCACACGTTTTACTGAACTTGCACACGTTTTACTGAACTTGCACACGTTTTACTGAACTTGCACACGTTTTACTGAACTTGCACACGTTTTACTGAACTTGCACACGTTCACTGAACTTGCACATTCTTATTCAACTTCACATTTTAACTCAACTTCACATTTTCAACTCACTTTTACTAACATCTTTACACGTTTTAACTCAATTTGCACATCTTTACACATTTTTAACTCAACTTGCAATCTTTACACATTTTAACTTACAATTTGCACATCTTTAACTCAACTTGCACATTTTTAATCAACTTGCACATTTTCATCAACTTGCACAATTTTTAATCAACTTGCACAATTTTTAATCAACTTGCACAATTTTTAATAACTTGCACATTTTTTAACAACTTGCACATTTTTAATCAACTTGCAATTTTTAATCAACTTGCACATTTTTTAATCAACTTGCATACTTTTTACTCAACTTACAAATTTTTCACTCTACTTGCACACTTTTTACTAAAATTGAACATGTTTTACTGAACTTGCTCATTTTTTACTCAACTTGCACATTTTAACTCAACTCGCACACTTTTTACACAACTTGCACTCATTTACTCAACTTGCACATTTTTTACTAACTGCACATTTTTCAGTCAACTTGCACATATTTAACTAAAATGGACATCTTTAACTCAATTTGCACATCTTTAATTAACTTGCGCATTTTTTTACTCAACTTGTACACTTTTACAAAACTTGCATACATTTGACTCAACTTGTACACTTTTTACGTAACTTGCACACATTTTACTCAACTTGCACACATTTTACTTAACTTGCACTTTTTACACAACTTGCACACATTTTACTCAACTTTCACATCTTCAACTCAACTTTCGCATCTTCAACTCAGCTCGCACACTTTTTACTAAGCTCGCAACTTTTACACAACTTGCACACCTTTTACTAAACTTGCACACTCTTTACTAAACTTGCACATGTTTTTACTCAATTTGCGCATTTTTTACTTAACTTGCACACTTTTTACTCAATTCGCACATTTTGCTCAATCGTACACTTTTTGCTCAACTCGCACACTTTTTACTCAACTCGCACTTTTTAATCAACTCGCACAATTTTACTACTCGCACACTTTTACTCAACTTGCACATTTTTTTACTCAACTCGCACACTTTTACTTAACTTGCACATTTTTTACTCAATTTGCACATTTTTTACTCAATTGCACATTTACTCAATTTGCACATTTTTTACTCAACTGAACAGTTTTTACTAAACTTACACACTTTTTTATTCAACTTGCACATTTTTTTTCCAACTTGCACATTTTTTACTCAACTTGCACATTTTCCCAACTTGCACATTTTACTCAACTTGCACATTTTTCACTCAATTCATACGTTTACTCAATATTTACATTATTAATACATATTGCTCATTTTTTTACTTATTTTGGATATTTTTGCTTTTCTACTTCCTCTTTATCTTTTTTCGCATATAATGTTTTACTCATTTTGAACATAATGTACTCAATTTGCATATGTTTTATCAATTGTTTTGCACATGTACTCAACTTGCACAGTTTTTTTTTACTCAATTCGCATGTTTTTAAATTCTTTAGCCACATTATACACATTAGAAATATAAAAGGATACTAGAAATATAAACGTGATACATGAAAAATTAAAAATAATATGTAAGTGTCTGAAAATTACTTGACTTTTGCACTACGAAATGAATTTAGAATTGAATTTAAGAACAATGATGATCATAGTTTCACAGATTGTAATAATTTGTCAAGATGCTACAAATTTATTAACTTCCCTCGACGTTTTGCAAGTTTCTGAACATTTTGGCATACCTCAGAAAAAATGGATGTGTGTGTATGTGTGTATGGATACAATTTTTCGGTCACGTTTTCGGGCGCACGGATCAACCGAATTGAAAGGTTAAAAAAACATTCGATTCCTATTGATAGGGAGATGTCTGATTAGTTTTTGGCAAAGGCAGGTCTAGCAGTTATGGAGATAAAGACCAAAGAGTGCAGAAAATTGAAATCGAGTTTTGAGAGAACGGAGCATCCGATTTGAATGATCTAAAAAACATTCAATTAGTAATGATTGGGAGAAGTAGTTATTAGTTTTTGGCAAAGGCAGGCCCAGCCATTTCGAAGATACAGAGCTAAATGTGCAAAAAATTGCAGTTTTGAGGGAACTAACCGTCCGATTTAAATGATTCAAAGAACTTTCTGCTTGTTTTACAACATTTTATCACTCTTTTTGTTTTTTTTT
>NW_020536999.1:90330365-90350572 GCF_003426905.1 Ctenocephalides felis
TTTTTTCTATTTTGAAATATTTTGGAAATTCTGAACGTTTTTTCAAAGCAATCGTACTGCTTTAACTGCATACACGAAATATCGGAGCGCGTAAGCGCCGCGTCGCGTCTAACGGATGAACATTGGTACGGAACCCATAGGAATGTAAACAAAATTTATACTTTTATGTTAAAATCTCTATAAAATATCTGATAATTGATGTGAATATGTTTAATGATCATTTTGACCGCCAAATGGCATTTATTTTAATTTTTCACTAGACGCTCTACCTGCCTTTTTGAAAATTTATCAATTCTACATCTTGTCAATACAAGTAAAATGTGTGTTGAATTATTAAATCGGACGCTCCGTTCTCTTAAAAACAAAGTTACCGTTTGTGGCACTTTTTGCCGCTTATCTTCGAAACGGCTAGACCAGCTTAAGCCAAAAACTAATCAGCACGTCTCATTATCAACAGCATCGAATGCTTTTTGAATTATTCAAATCGGTTGAACCGTGTTCCCGAAATCGTCGACGAAAATTTGTATCCGCACACACACACATACACATACATCCATTTTTTCTCCAAGGAATGCCAAAATGTTCAGGAACCTCTAAAACGTAAAGATATATAAAAGTTTTTCGATTTTTTTGCGATTACTATAACTTACCCTACGGGAAGTTAATAAATGATATTTTACTATACCCTTCCCTCCCCCGCAAAGTTCTTTACGGATCAGGGACATGGATTCTGAAAAAGGCTGAGAAATACTATTGTTGCAAAATCAGCGGCAAAATACTAAGAAATAACGAAATAATATTTTTGCAATAATTAAATTAAGCATAAACAAATATATTTAGGAACAATTTGTTCTTTGTATAAAAGTTCGACTATCCTCGGTAGGTTTAGCCTATCCTAGACAGGTTAGTCTAGGACGTCTTAAAAAACAACAAATATACAAAACATACAAATATTTTTACATTTGATAAAACAAATTATATTACGATGAGCAAATAATTTAGAATAGAATATCCTTGCTTTTTGTCTAAAAGTTCGGATATCATCGGCAGGTTTCGCCTATCCTAGACAGAATAGGCTAGAACGTCTCAAGAGTAGAATATAGATGGTCGAAAATAAGAACACAAATATTTTTATATTTGGCAAAACAAATTATATTTTGATGAACAAATAGTTGAGAATAGAATAACTTTGCTTTTTGTCTAAAAGTTCGGTTATCCTCGGCAGGCTTCGCCTATCCTAGACAGGCTAGTCTAGGACGTCTTGAGAGTAGAATATAGAATATAGATGGTCGAAGATTAGCATACAAATATTTTTACATTTGGCAAAACAAATTATATTTGTATGAGCAAATAATTTAGAATAGAATATCCTTGCTTTTTGTCTAAAAGTTCGGCTATCCTCGGCAGGTTTTGCCTATCCTAGACAGGTTAGTCTAGGACGTCTTAAGAGTAAAATATATATGGTCGAAAATAAGCATACAAATATTTTTATATTTGGCAAAACAAATTATATCACGATAAGCAAATAGTTGAAAATATAATATCTTTGCTTTTTGTCTAAAAGTTCGGCAATCCTCGGCAGGTTTTGCCTATCCTAGACAGGATAGCCTTAAGAGTAGAATATAGATGGTCGAAAATATGCATAAAAATTATTTTCACATTTGACAAAACAACTTATATTACAATAAGCAAATAGTTTAGAATAGAATATCCTTGCTTTTTGACTAAAAGTCAGGCGATCCTTGGCAGGTTTTGCCTATCCTAGACAGGTTAGTCTAGGACGTCTTAAGAGGAGAATATATATGGTCGAAAATAAGCATACAAATATTTTTATATTTGGCAAAACAAATTCGATAAGCAAATAGTTTAGAATACAATATCCTTGCTTTTTGTCTGAAAGTTCGGTTGTCCTCGGCAGGTTTAGCCTATCCTAGACAGGATAGCCTTAAGAGTAGAATTTAGATGGTCAAAAATATGCATACAAATATTTTTACATTTGGCAAACCAAATTATATTACGATAAGCAAGTAGTTGAAATCTTTGGCAGGTTTCGCTTATCCTAGACAGGATAGCCAAGGACGTTTCAAGAGTAGAATATAGATGGTCGAAAATAAGCATACGAATATTTTTACATTTGGCAAAACAAATTATATTTGGATGAGCAAATAATTTAGAATAGAATATCCTTGCTTTTTGTCTAAAATTCCGGCTATCTTCGGCAGGTTTTGCCTATCCTAGACAGGATAGCCTAGGACGTCTTAAGAGTAGAATATAGATGATCGAAAATAAGAATACAAATTTTTTTACATTTGATAAAACAAATTATATTACAATGAGCAAATAATTTAGAATAGAATATCCTTGCTTTTTGTCTAAAAGTTCGGCTATCCTCGGCAGGTTTCGCCTATCCTAGACAGGATAGCCTTAAGAGTAAAATATAGATGGTACCAAATTATATTACGATAAGCAAGTAGTTGAAAAACTAATTTATTATATTAGCATTATTAATTTAAACAACTATTTCCACATGAGATAACATTATTTTCGCAAACAAATTGTTATCGATATCGATAAATCAATCTATAAATAGTTCGCAAGTATTTCATTAATAAATTTTAAAAATAAAAACACGACGACGTATTTATTTAATTTGTTTATCAGATTTTAAACAAACGCCATGAAAACAATTCGCAATTAATAATAAGTGACGCAAGTGTTCAGGAAAACATTTGGCGTTAGAATTTTTTTGACGTCATCGTGGGTAAAGAGATAGCAAGTAATGAAAAATGTATCCATGATAAAGAAAAGTCCGAAGGCAGGTCCACGTTGTAGGAACTACTACAAACAAATGTTTCCCTTACCCTTTGTCGACTATCATTTCTCATACCACTATCCCCCTCTCCCTCCCCCCTTTATTTTTATGTATTTTCCTTTCCTTCTGCTTCCATGCTTCCTGATCCTGCGCTTCTGCTTTCAGTTCCCTGCCTAGACAATATAATAATATGGTTCCTTGTTTTTTCTCTTTTTGCGTAAATCGTCAATCGTCTGCATTCTTCTTTTTCCAATTCCTTACAGTCCTTCTATTTTATCTTCAACTTCGTCGTGCGGTAGGCACTCTTTTTGCAGAACGAGTCCAAACCAGTTTCCTTTTCGTTCTGTACTCGTCAAAATATCGATATAACTCAGTATAGACTATCTTAACAACAAATATCTATCTATTTTGTAACATCGTGACATCAAATATCTAACTACTTTAGATATATGATGTTCGAAGTGCCATGCTATTAATTTATAATTACTTTTATGAGTAACCTTTCCACAAACTGCACCATTACAACAACCAAGGTTGTCGTTCCCGTCTTATCTTTTGTGAAAACTATTCAAACACTTGACGTAATTTACCATTTTGAATATATTATTCTACTTTTATCTTTTATCCATCGCCATAACTCGACTTTATTCGTTTTGATAAATCTAAAATTAAAAATTGGCGCTTTTTCAGAACTCTACAATCGAATTAGTAGACGGGGCTCTGGGAAGAAAAAAAGTATGAAGTGATTGACAAATTGGCATACGAGGCTATATTCATGCTGGAAAATTGTTATGTTGGTACTTTGGAAAGCGCTGCAAGCTCTTAGCAAGGATATAAACCGTTGGAAAATTCTTTATTAAGTCTTGAATAAAATAGTTTTTATTAGGCTTGGTGTTTAAAATATTTAAATAGTGTACATAAATTATGTTTTATAATAAACTGTACGTATGGGAAATTTTAATTTTTGTATTATTATTGTTTTTACAAATGTAAATTCATAAATTTTGTGGAAATTTGTTTAAAGAAAGAGATAGGTGTCATAAGTATTAAAAATATAATAAATTAATTCATGTTTTTGTAGTTGAAAATAAAAGGAAGAAAATATTTACTTATTTTATTAACATTTTGGATTATACACATAGAATAAACACATAGAATTATTTGAATTTGAATTTGAATTATACACATAGAATAAACCAGGTGTAGGTGTGATTCTACCTTAAGGCAAATTGTTTGAACCTAAAATGTTTAAGAATTAGGAATTAAGTATTAAGAATTAAAAATTAAAAATTAAGAATTAATAGTCAAGAATTAAAAGTTTATATGATTCTTATTAATGCCCATCATTTTAAATCTGATTATTTAAGTTTTGTTTATTTACTTTTATGTGAACATATTATATTATATACTCTTCTTTTATCTATGATTTCATGCACCATTAACATAAATAATAAACATTGCCACTAGTTTTTAAATATATAATAATCTGTCTTTCTTTTTGAAGTAAAACTTTTTTAGGCGCGACTAGGGTGTAAATCCGTACAAATGCAACGGAAGTGCGTTACGGCCGTGTCGAGTGCCAATAATTCGTCATTCTCTCTCGATGATATCATTTCTATACGGGTCGATTGTGATTAGTCGCCATGTATGTGAATAGAGATCTGTCGTTGTATGCGTACCGGCATCAACGTTGTAAGCGTACCAATTTCGACAAGGAATCGGCATAGATAAATAAATATTTAAAGTTACATCGTGGTACAAATCTTGATTTAATGAAAAATGCCTGAATCAGAAGAATATTTTACCCTGTTCCTTGAAAATAATAAAACAAATTAAACGTTTGGGCCGTGTACTTAACGTAAGTTTATTGATTAGAAATTATTTCTATATTATTCGTAGTTTCTATAAATCTTTGAAGTTATTAAAATGGTAAATATGTTTAGGCAAGACAGATATTACAGGTGCTCAAAGAATGAGATCATATCGCCAGCGAAAAAGTAAAAAAAATACAAGCAGTCAATGAATGTATGTTAATTTTAATTACATGAAGTCGTTCAAACACAATTATATGATGAGTTAAGTTGCGAAAACAATATTTGTTTAGGCGTTGTTTAACATAATCCACTATGTGAACAAATATTATAGAATTTATTAAACAGGAATTACTTCGTCTAATGAAGGTTTATTTCTAAATGCTAATTACGATGACAAACCGATCATGTCATATTTGAAGTATGACTTTAATTACATTATTGTTTTTAAATATTATACATATTATTAATGCTATTATAAATATATAATTTATAATTTATCATTATATAAATGTGTATCATGGATGACACTAATAAATGTGTGCATCACGAGTATTACCATATTACTAATAAACATTATTTAAAATTGTTATATGATGTACTTATTTTTACTTAAATGCTATCTTGTACAGTAGCAAATAAGTTTTACTTCAATCGCCTGTAAACCTTACGCGCACTATTTCTTTTTGTCACCAGCTCTCTGACTATTGTCACCGTTTGTCCCTCTCGCGCATCGCTTCACTCCAGTTCGCTTTCGTGAATCCGTCATGGCGGCGGTCGGAATGTCACTTTAAAACGCGAATTTGTGAATTAATTGTGCAAAAAGTGTTTAAAAAGTGTCCATTTCACCCTTAAATCGATTTAACATTAAGGATTCAACCGTACGTAAACAAATCCCTTAAATTCCTTTCAGAATAATGTCTGAAATTCTTTCCGATTTATATATTATTCTAATTATTTATTTCTAATTAATGTCATTTATTTAATGTCGAGAGTTGTAAAATATCGAGCCATTTGTTGTTTTCATGTGTATGATAATTGTTGATTTAAATATGTCGTGAGAATGGTTTAATTAGGTTTATAAGTTAGGTTATGTTGTGTACAATTTAGTATTTAAGCTTAAGGTTATAAGGTGCTCGCATGGAATTGATTTAATTCAATTTCAATTGATCTTTGGACATGGACGAGGAAATTATATCAAGAGGAAAGAACACTTGAGGAATTGATGGAATGGATTGGCTATTTAGGTGAGTGATGATGACTTTATTTATTTATATTTATTTCAGTTTTTTTTTGTTTCTAAAGTTTCTTCGAAGGCCAGTTGGATTTATAAGAATATTCTATATTCTCTTTGAAAAGACACTTATCACTTTGACCATTCGAGGTGACAGTACTAACTTAGTTTCTTTGAAGGACAGTTGGATTTATACGAATATTCAAAATTACTCTTTGAAAAGGCACTTATCACTTTGACCACTCGAGGTGACATTACTAACTTAATTTAATCGGAACTATAAATACAAATAGTTCAATGACAATTATTTTGACTGTGTGCAGTTTTGCAATTACATCTTATATATATATATATATATATATATATATAATAGAAATTTGTGAAATGAATGGAACGAATATTAAATGTTATATATGAACAACACAACACTCAGATTTTTAACACATATTTTATTTGGTAATTTCGAGACCATGGTATGCCTCATCTTCAAAACAGTTACTTATATACTACACATTTTTTAATATTTTATTTAAATTACATTTAATTTTTGATAATACAAAAAACACCAACTATCACTTGCAAAGCTTGACACAGTACTAAAACATGTGAAACATACAGAAATATTTTAAACAAATCTTAAGTATCGAGATGAAGAGACAGGATGGGTATTATTATAATGTAAATCATTAATAGAGGCGGTGTATGTTTTACAGATTGGTACAGAAAAGATAGTTGGTCCAGGAGGTACATTAACTTTAATTCCCATGTTCCTCTCAATATAAAAATTTCTACCATTTTAAATCTTGCAGATTACGCTATTATATTATCTGATCCTTTGTTTCATGACATAAACATAAAATTAGTTAAAACGATCTTACTTGGCAATAATTTTCCATATAAGTTAATATGTCCATTTATAAAAGAGTTGCTAAATTACTTGAACCTTTTGATAAGAAGCCGTAAGATCATGGCCAACACTTGTTCCTGAAAAAAATTTTTTCATTAATTTTCCATACCTCGACAATAATTTTAACCAATTATCAAAAAGACTATTAAAAAAACACAATATTCATATTATCTTTTCTTCATTGAAACAATTAAAATTTTTATATTCTAACATTAAAGACGAAACTCTTTTAACATAAAAGAAAGATGTAGTTTATAAAGTAAATTGTTTGAATTGTAATTGTTCCTATATTGGCCAGACTTGTCAGAACTTAGAAAAAAGACTCAGGCAGCATGAATTACAATGCGAAAAAATAGATAATAAAAAATTTAAAAGTACACTTGTGGATCATGCTAATATCAACAACCATAAGTTTGATTTTGATAATCCCCAAATCTTATTCCATGAAAAACACTTATTTAAACGGAGCATGGCAGAATCAATGTTAAGAGTTTGAACTAACAATAGCATAAATCTGAGAACTGACACAAATATTTTACACAACTCTTATATAAACATCATTAATGATTTATAATTTTTTTCATTAAATTATTCTCTTCAATAAATTAATCTTTTTTCACATTTGATGATTTTGGTATGCGATTGTGCACTCCATTTGTTTACATTATAATAATAACCATCCTGTCTCTTCATCTCGATACTTAACATTTGTTTAAAATATTTCTGTATGTTTCACATGTTTTAGTACTGTGTCAAGCTCTGTAAGTGATAGTTGTTGTTTTTTGTATTATCAAAAATTAAATGTAATTTAAATAAAATATTAAAGAATGTGTAGTATATAAGTAACTGTTTTTGAAATTACACTGAAGATGAGGCATACCAATGTCTCGAAATGTCTGTAATTACCAAATAAAGTGTGTGTTAAAAATCTGAGTGTTGTATTGTTCATATTTTACATTTATTATATAATATATATATATATATATATATATATATTAGAGCGGGTCAATTTGTATGGGTCAAAAAATTTGATGTCCAGTGCATTGACCCAAAAATAAGTGTTAAAATTCGATAAACTCCAGTTTGAACCATTTTAGAGTGCCCCAATTAAATCCAAATGTATAACCAACCCCCACTAACTTTGGAAGTCTGATCCCATGGCAGTGGTTCAACCCCTGGGACCCCCCTGTGAAGTTTTTCAAAATTTAACCCCTATCTTTAGATCAATGCACGTTACATCAGAATTCATTTTAGAGGTATGGTTTCTTAAGCAAAGTACATATCTTATTTTTATTCCTAGATTCCGAAAATCATATGTGCCTAAGAAACAATAAAATTCCATAGTTTCATCAATTGTGCCTTAAGGCAAATTGCTGGAACTTCCCGTACCGTAACGAAATGTTCGAGGAATATTAAATGTTTTCAAATAGATTATTATAAATATTGTAACATTGTCTAATATTTATAACAATTATATAAACTGAATTGCAGAGTTGAAATTATTTGTAAAGTATATTAGAACTATAGTCCGAATTGAAAATAAATATTTTCGATATACAAAAAACTAAAAAAAAAAAAAAAAAAGGGACAATTTTTTTTCCCAAAATCGATTATTTTGTTAAGACAAGCAGAAAGTTCTTTGAATCATTTAAATCGGACGCTTAGTTCTCTCAAAAACTGCCATTTTTTACATATTTAGCTCCGTATCTTCAAAATGGCTGGGCCTGCCTTTGCCAAAAACTAATAAACACTTCTCCCAATCATTACTAATTGAATGTTTTTTAGATCATTCAAATCGGATACTCCGTTCTCTCAAAAATACGATTTCTATTTTCTGCACTCTTTGCTCCGTATCTCCGAAACGGCTGGACCTGCCTTTGCCAAAAACTAATCAGCTCTTTTCCCTATCAATAGGAATCGGACGTTTTTTGAACCATTCAAATCGGTTGATCCGTGCGCCCTAAAACGTGACTGGAAATTTGTATCCACACATACATACACACACACACACATCCATTTTTTCTGAGGTATGCCAAAACGTTCAGAAACCTTCAAAACGTCGAGAAATGTAAAAATTTTCAATTCCGATTTTCGGTCCATTACTATAACTTACCCTACGGGAAGTTAATAAAAGGCTTTTAGGTATAAATGATTTTTTCAATTATTTCCAATCAGAAAATATCTGAAATAGAAATACAATAGAAAGTAACAAGATCACATGTTTAATTCAATACAATTGTGTTTAAAATAATCATTAATTGGCTTTAGACTTCTTGTGCCCGTATAAATATTTTTATGGTTGTTTAATATTCAATTGGATTAGGGTTTTGTGGCTTCCTTGAATACTTAAAACCAAGTTCATCGAGTCTCTCATCAATTACTTGTCTAATTACTCTTTGGTATGAGCAGCAGAAAGACAACATCCACTTTAGCTATATTTCGTTCTTTAAGTGTCCTTACCACCACCCTAATTTTTAGAGGATAGTTAACCAAAATTTATATGACTGGTGAGTCTTGATGTCCGTAAGTAATGACAATAATTTGAGCTAATCTTCTTCGAAATTGACTTAAGAATTGAATTGTATACTTAAGACCAAGTTCATTGGGTATCTCATTAATTACTTATAGTGCGTACTTAATTGCTCTTTGGTATGAGCAGAAGAAAGACAACATCCACTTCAGCTATATTTTGTTTTTTTAGTGTCCTCACCACCATTTCTAACAATTTTAGAGAATAAGTTAACCAAAATTGGTATGACTGGCGAGTCTTCATGTCCTTAAGTAATGACAATAATTTGAGCTAATCTTCTTCAAAATTGACTTAAGAATTGAATTGTATACTTAAGACCAAGTTCATTGGGTATCTCATTAATTACTTATAGTGCGTACTTTAATTGATCTTTGGTATGAGCAGAAGAAAGACGACATCCACTTCAGCTATATTTTGTTTTTTTAGTGTCCTCACCACCATTTCCAACAATTTTAGAGAATAAGTTAACCAAATTGGTATGACTGACGAGTCTTCATGTCCTTAAGTAATGACAATAATTTGAGCTAATCTTCTTCAAAATTGACTTAAGAATTGAATTGTATACTTAAGACCAAGTTCATTGGGTATCTCATTAATTACTTGTAGTACATACTTTAATTGCTTTTTGGTATGAGCAGAAGAAAGACGACATCCACTTCAGCTATATTTTGTTTTTTAGTGTCCTCACCACCATTTCCAACAATTCTAGAGAATAAGTTAACCAAAATTGGTATGACTGGCGAGTCATCATGCCCTTAAGTAATGACAATAATTTGAGCTAATCTTCTTCAAAATTGACTTAAGAATTGAATTGTATACTTAAGACCAAGTTCATTGGGTATCTCATTAATTACTTATAGTGCGTACTTTAATTGATCTTTGGTATGAGCAGAAGAAAGACGACATCCACTTCAGCTATATTTTGTTTTTTTTAGTGTCCTCACCACCATTTCTAACAATTTTAGAGAATAAGTTAACCAAAATTGGTATGACTGGCGAGTCTTCATGTCCTTAAGTAATGACAATAATTTGAGCTAATCTTCTTCAAAATTGACTTAAGAATTGAATTGTATACTTAAGACCAAGTTCATTGGGTATCTCATTAATTACTTATAGTGCGTACTTTAATTGATCTTTGGTATGAGCAGAAGAAAGACGACATCCACTTCAGCTATATTTTGTTTTTTTAGTGTCCTCACCACCATTTCCAACAATTTTAGAGAATAAGTTAACCAAAATTGGTATGACTGACGAGTCTTCATGTCCTTAAGTAATGACAATAATTTGAGCTAATCTTCTTCAAAATTGACTTAAGAATTGAATTGTATACTTAAGACCAAGTTCATTGGGTATCTCATTAATTACTTGTAGTACATACTTTAATTGCTTTTTGGTATGAGCAGAAGAAAGACGACATCCACTTCAGCTATATTTTGTTTTTTTAGTGTCCTCACCACCATTTCCAACAATTCTAGAGAATAAGTTAACCAAAATGGTATGACTGGCGAGTCATCATGCCCTTAAGTAATGACAATAATTTGAGCTAATCTTCTTCAAAATTGACTTAAGAATTGAATTGTATACTAAGACCAAGTTCATTGGGTATCTCAGTAATTACTTGTAGTACATACTTTAATTGATCTTTGGTATGAGCAGAAGAAAGATAACATCCACTTCATCTATATTTGTTTTTTAGTGTCCTCATCACCATTTCCAACAATTTTAGAGAATAAGTTAACCGTAATTGGTATGATTGCGAGTCATCATGTCCTTAAGTAATGACAATAATTTGAGCTAATCTTCTTCAAAATTGACTTAAGAATTGAATTGTATACTTAAGACCAAGTTCATTGACTATCTCATCAATTACTTGTAGTACATATTTTAATTGCTTTTTGGTATGAGCAGAAGAAAGACGACATCCACTTCAGCTATATTTTGTTTTTTTAGTGTCCTCACCACCATTTCCAACAATTTTAGAGAATAAGTTAACCAAAATTGGTATGACTGACGAGTCTTCATGTCCTTAAGTAATGACAATAATTTGAGCTAATCTTCTTCAAAATTGACTTAAGAATTATCTCATTAATTACTTGTAGTACATACGTGTACTTTAATTGATCTTTGGTATGAGCAGAAGAAAGACAACATCCACTTCAGTTATATTTTGTTTTTTTAGTGTCCTCACCACCATTTCTAACAATTTTAGAGAATAAGTTAACCAAAATTGGTATGACTGGCGAGTCTTCATGTCCTTAAGTAATGACAATAATTTGAGCTAATCTTCTTCGAAATTGACTTAGGAATTGAATTTAACCACCACTTCCAATAATTTTAAAGAATAATTTAACCAAAATTGGTATGACTGGTGAGTTTTTTTTATCTATAAGCAATAACACCAATTTCAGCTAATCTTCTTCTAATTCAGCTAATCATTACTATTTCCATTACATATTGTCGCAGCATAAAACTGAGCTTGACTATGAACTCTCAGATAATTTATTAGCTTTTTGGAACCTGCTATATATTCACCAGCACTTCCAACAGTTTTAGAGAATAAGTAAACCAGCATTGGTATGATCAGTGAGTTTCTATATCCATAAGCAATAACACCAATTTGTACTAATCTTCTTCGAAAGTATCTGGTATTTTTTGCCAACTGATTGATTTGTCTTTGTCCATTGTCTGTTCCATCTGAACTCATTATTATTTCAATTATTTGTTGTGCATCAGGAGCTGACATTGTAGCAGTACAGCACTGAGCATGATCTCTCGATAATTTATTAGCTTTATTGGGACATTATATGTGACATCTTTGCAGTGGGTAAACTATCCATGTATCAGTTGTAATCAGTTTAGTATTTTCATATTAAACATTTTATACTAGAAATATTTTTATGACAAAGAAACAGCTTTCTTAAGGGCAGATCTATGAGCTAACTCATACTCTGACTCGAATCGTGGTGAAATATTGTGAAAGATTTTCCATTGCGATTTTACATGGCAGTGCCCAAAACGGGCTATTTTCAATTGTTAACATATTTTTGATTTTGATCTATATTTTCAAGTGGCTTCTGGACCAGAAATCAAAACTGACCATGGACAACAAAATTTACTTGTACAAAGTTATTATTAAGGGGGTTGTTCTTTTTTTTGTTACAAAACATGCAAGGTATTTGTTTTTGATTTTTCGAAATGTATTTATCATAAAGACATGCGGTTTTTTTAAAACAAAAATTACAAAATCATAGAATATTAAGAATTTTTTTTGTTTTTTTTTCGCCGTCAGTTTTTAACCAGGGGGCGCCAAAGTGGGCATCGCAAAATCGATCTCGTTTGCGGTGCCACAGATAAATCCGTTGCGCATCGCCTGAAACAAAAAAAAACGAAACTACGTTGAAGAAGAAGTTTGAATCCAGTCCCCCTACCAAAATAAAAGAAAAAAAAGCAAGAAGGAAAAAAATGGCAGCTATTTAAAGAAGAATGTGTTAAAAGGGGATTTTTTTTGGGACGAGAAGCTTCGCAAAATTTTTGCGTAATGTTATCAAGTTGTTTGAGGTAGGGGGACTAGGTATTGCAGTGGTGAACAAATTTAAAAAAAATGCAAGTTGATCCGACTTGTAGTTTTTTTTTAATTTGTGGCACCGCATTGAAAAAAGTCAATTTGAGAAAAATGTATTTAAAGTTTTTAATATAATGTACTAAATACACCATTCAATTTAATGTACGAAATACACCATCGTGTTCAAAGATGCTGACACATTAAAAAGGTGACGTGCATGAGGTATTATAATGAAAAAGAGGCAGCTGGCATACAATAGCTCGCGGAGCGATAAAAAAACGCTTTCAGAGGATCATACGTATAGAGATATATATATCTATAACTTCGTCAGAAAAATAGATATTGAGATGATTTTTTTTTTAAATCATTCTAAGGTTTTTAGCTTTCATAATATCAAAAAATCTCAAAACCGAAACAAAGAAAAATAAAAAAGAACAACCCCCTTAAGCCAATTTGGACATAAGGAATACAACTATGGGGACCAGCTTCCAAATTAATTTTGATAAAAATTCAAAGATGCCAAAATTACTTAAAAATATTTTCGATGCCCCAAAGTATGTGCAAAATTGCTTAATACATAAAGACACTGACATGAACACAATCGACAGTTTAGACAATTACAAAAGCTGCTTCAAGGATCATCCAAACCTATTAACCAGAGTACTGTGCCACAACATTGTTAATAGATTTAGAAGTGCTGATGATTCAGTTTCACTCAATTATTTACTTTGGAGTAACAATTTCAATCTTTTCTATCAATTTGGGGTATTCTTGAAGTATCAATTCAATCTCTGATGCTTCTATACAGTTATTCATTAATCTGTTCGAATGGAACTGTTGTTTGTTTCTGGTCTTGTTTAAATTAAAATCAGAGCTAATTTCTTCTTACTTTTTTACAGTTTTTGTGCCTGGTATTTATATATTCATACAGTATCTTATCAAATGTTTTGTGCTAGGAAACCAAAATCATTTAAGGAGTTTTAATTGGTACAGTTTTGCTATTCGAATGTTGTTTTTGGCACACCGAATAAAATTACACAGCAATACAAAATTATCGATAAAGAAGATTTGAGAGGGTATATAAAAATACAGAAAATTTTATACGTTTCTGTGCTTTATTAGATATTGAAGCTTTTCTAAGAAATTGGGGCTCTAATATACATATTTATTTAAACAACATAGTTTGATGTTGATAAATATAAAATTATAAATGTATTATCGAAGATATTAGTTTTACCACCAAATATGCAAAATGAAACTTATTCATTGGATTTATGATTCTAGCACTAAATATAAAATTAGAAAATGTTTAAAATATTAATATAAATCCAACTGGTTATTGAAGAATTTTTGGAAAACAAAAGGGAACAATTATTTTAAACATTTGTGTATATTGAGACACAACTAATTATAATTAGTTGTGTCGATATACAATTAGTAACAATTAGTAAATTCAATAAATCAACATAAAGTTTATTGATAATTATCAATAAACTATATGTTGATTTATTGAATTTACCAATTCTGTATCGATTTTTATTATAATATGAAATTTGTAAATATCTTGTTAAAGGTACAAAATTCTTTTTTCAATTTAAACCATCCAGTCCCTCGATAACAATTTAATCAATTTTATTATTTTAATAGAATAGTTATAAACGTTGTATCATAATGATACAAGAAATAAGATCAATTAATCCAATAAATGAAAAACAATTAATTCTTTCAAGGATGTTTAATTGAAACGTTTTGGAACTAAATATGTTTCATCATCAGGATTTTTTATCAAGCATTTTTACTTCACTTGACTTGGTAAATGGTGGTCTTGAATAATCTTTTTTGATCATTTCTTTTATTCTATTTTTTCAATGCCCAAAAATCACAATGTCTTAAATTTTCACCCTCCTACCTTGAATTTCTATTTTGTTTACAATAATTTAGTAATTTTTTTGCTATTCTAGAAATTTCTTTGGAAAATACTTTACATGGTAAAACAACACTTTCCTGGCTAGGTAGTAACAGTAATTGTATATATTCATTTCTAATTTTATTATTTCTAAGACAATTATACATTCATGTTTTTCCATTTTAGTCACAGAATAGTTTCTTTCCTTTTTGCATCTTATGATTTATTAAAAGATTACCTGCAACTCTTAAAGTAGGACACCAAAGGATCCATTAATTGTGTAATTACCTAATTATTAATTTGGAACACTTTCAAGTTGTTGTTTCTCGTTAACTTTTTAGTCGAAGGACAAGATAGAGGAAGAAAGATAATTTTTGATTTCAATTAGTCGAGTATTGAATTTATGATTGTAATAATTAAAGTTGGGATTTGTATTTTTAGTATGTTGGTAGTTAGTGTATCTAGGGAGTTGTAATTTTTGTATGTTGGTATTAAATATGTCTACTGTAATGACAAGAACTAAATTTGATGATTTTTTCAACGAGATTCAAAATATTGATATTTTTAAATCATCTTAATAAATCAAGTTCTCGAATATAATTGTAAAATTCCATTTTCAACGAGCTCGTACGAACGGATGGGTTGTGGTAGGGAGTTGTAATCTTAGTATGTTGGTATTAAATATGTCTACTATAATGACAAGTACTAAATTTGATGATTTTTTCAATGAGATTCAAGATATTGATATTTTTTAAATTATCTTAATAAATCAAGTTCTCGAATATAATTGTAAAATTCCATTTTCAACGAGCTCGTACGAACGGATGGGTTGTGGTAGGGAGTTGTAATCTTAGTACGTTGGTATTAAATATGTCTACTATAATGCCAAGTACTAAATTTGATGATTTTTTCAACGAGATTCAAAATATTTATATTTTTCAAATCATCTTAATAAATCAAGTTCTCAAACATAATTGTAAAATTCCATTTTCAACGAACTCATACGGATGTATGGGTTGTGACAGGGTATTGTAATTTTAGTATGTTGGTAGTTAGTGTATCTAGGAAGTTGTAATCTTAGTATGTTGGTATTAAATATGTCTACTATAATGACAAGTACTAAATTTGATGATTTTTTCAACGAGATTCAAAATATTTATATTTTTCAAATCATCTTAATAATCAAGTTCTCAAATATAATTGTAAAATTCCATTTTCAACGAACTCATACGGATGTATGGGTTGTGACAGGGTATTGTAATTTTAGTATGTTGGTATTAAATATGTCTACTATAATGACAAGTACTAAATTTGATGATTTTTTCAACGAGATTCAAAATATTTATATTTTTCAAATCATCTTAATAAATCAACTTCTCAAATATAATTGTAAAATTCCATTTTCAACGAACTCATACGGATGTATGGGTTGTGGCAGGGTATTGTAATTTTAGTATGTTGGTAGTTAGTGTATCTAGGGAGTTGTAATCTTAGTATGTTGGTATTAAATATGTCTACTATAATGACAAGTACTAAATTCGATGATTTTTTCAACGAGATTCAAAATATTTATATTTTTCAGATCATCTTAATAAATCAAGTTCTCAAATATAATTGTAAAATTCCATTTTCAACGAGCTCGTACGAACGGATGGGTTGTGGTAGGGAGTTGTAATCTTAGTATGCTGGTATTAAATATGTCTACTATAATGACGAGAACTAAATTTGATGATTTTTTCCACGAGATTCAAAATATTGATATTTTTTAAATCATCTTAATAAATCAAGTTCTCGAATATAATTGTAAAATTCCATTTTCAACGAGCTCGTACGAACGGATGGGTTGTGGTAGGGAGTTGTAATCTTAGTATGTTGGTATTAAATATGTCTACTATAATGACAAGTACTAAATTTGATGATTTTTTCAACGAGATTCAAAATATTTATATTTTTCAAATCATCTTAATAAATCAAGTTCTCAAATGTAATTGTAAAATTCCATTTTCAACGAACTCATACGGATGTATGGGTTGTGGCAGGGTATTGTAATTTTAGTATGTTGGTACTGAAAGTGAATACTATAATGAAAACTAAAATCGACGAATTTTTAAATAGGTTTTAAGATATTTATAATTTTCTTCTTCAGGCTTGTATTAATAGATCTTAGAGTTTGATTATAACATTTAATTTTTAACGAGCTCGTACGGACGTACGGGTTGTGGTAAAAAGTTATACTATTAGTATGTTGGTATTAAATATGTCTACTATAATGATAAGTATTAAATTTGATGATTTTTTTGGAGAGGATAGAGTTATTTTTTTACGTGTAAAATTTTATTACACTTGTTATATATGTTTGGTGTTTGCGTTTGTTTGCAAAATTAAAGTTTTAACGAGTTCGTAAGACTGTACTATTTATAGTACAGGTGTGTAATTTTACTATTTTGGAACTAAATGTGCCTACTATACTTACCATTACTAAAACTGTTTGTTTTTCAAGGACATTTAAGGGGGTTGTTCTTTTTTTGTTACAAAAAATGCAAGATATTTGTTTTTGTTTTTCTCGAAATGTATTTATCATAGAGACATGCGGATTTTTTTAAACAAAAATTACAAAGACATAGAATATTACGTGATTTTCTTCTTTTTTTGCGCCGTCATTTTTTAACCAGGGGGCGCCAAAGTCGGTCTTGCAAAATCGATCTCTTTTGCGGTGCCACAGATAAATCTGTTGCGCATCGCTCGAAACAAAAAAAAAGAAACTACATTGAAGAAGAAGTTTGAATCCAGTCCCCCTACCAAAATGAAAGAAAAAAAGCAAGAAGGAAAAAATGGCAGCTATTTAAAAAAAAGTGTCAAAAAAGGCCTTTTTTGGGGCGACAAAAATTTTTTGCGTAATGTTATCAAGTTGTTTGAGGTAGGGGGACTAGGTATTGCAGTGGTGAATAAATTAAAAAAAAAATGCAAGTTGATCCGACTTGTAGTTTTTTTTTAATTTGTGGCACCGCATTGAAAAAAGTCAATTTGAAAAAAACGTATTTAAAGTTTTTAATACAATGTACTAAATACACCATTTAATTTAATGTACTAAATACACCATGGTGTTCAAAGATGCTGACACATTAAAAAGGTCATGTGCATGAGGTATTATAATGAAAAAGAGGCAGCTGGCATACAATAGCTCGCGGAGCGATAAAAAAACGCTTTCAGAGGATCATACATATAGAGATAAATATATCTATAACTTCGTCAAAAAAATAGATATTGAGATGATTTTTTTTTAAATAATTCTAAGGTTTTTAGCTTTCATAATATCAAAAAATTTCAAAACCGAAACAAAGAAAAATAAAAAAAGAACAACCCCCTTAAGTTATTTATATTTTTCTGCAATCTTTTGATATGAGATCTTTGGGTTTGCTTGTAAAATTTAATTATCAACGAGCTTGTAAGGCTGTACTATTTATAGTACAAGTGTGTAAATTTAATATCATCATTTTTACTATTAATATTTTGATTTCCAGTATGTCTATGAATACTAACAATAAATTTTTAAATCATATTTGAGATATTTATCTAAAACCACTTTAATTCCGCAACGTCTTAGATGAGACTATCCATCATCGTTTCCCTTTCTTTCTATTCCTTCATTATTATTATTATTATTATTACTTTGCCGTTACCTTTTCTTCTACAAATTTTTTTTTCACCCGATTATTTTCTTTTACCTTCTTTTAGAGACCCTCCCCCCGATTCTCGTGCTCCGTTGCAATATTTATATATTTATAATTTCACCCCGCCCCATTTTCTCCAGTTCGTGTAGATCCCGAGATTTGATTGTGTGAAATATCTAGATCTGAAGTACTAAAATATGCGCCCCCCTGGTGCACCCTTTGACCTTTCAATCGAAATATGAAAGAAGTTAATGATTGTTTGAACTTGGGGGTCAGTTAAACTAGTGGTGTATAAGAGTGAAATCTTAACTGAGTAAATTTTTTGATTTTTTAAAATTTCGAACTAGATTTAAACTTTTTATGGATCTGTCTTTGGTCAAAAGATCTATTAATATTTATAATGCAAAAATAAATCAATAACTATTGTTTTTTTTTTGGTTTTAGTGTTGGTACCACTTTATACTTGTTTATCTATGGTTAGTACACATGTCTTGAACATATGTTCTGAGTGTTAAGTTTATAGCATTCTTTTTTTTATTTTTTTAAAAACAAATTTTTTAACATTATTTTTTAAGAACAATTCAATATATATGTATAATTATAATTATTAATAACTTGCCATTAAATAAGAGTGCAAATGAATGGAAATATAAGTTATTAAACAAAATTATAAATAATTTTTTGCATAAATACATAAATAAATAAAAATATAAAAGAATAAATAAATGAATCTGTTAATATTTGAAATACAAAAATACAAAAAATTTTTGTTTATATATAATTATAAGATATATAATATTATATATATATATATATAATTATAATTATTAAGAACTTGACAATAAATAAGAATATAAAAATCTGGAAAATAAGTTATTAAACAAAATATAAATAAGTCCGCATTAATATATGAAAATATAAATGAATAAATAAATAAATAAATGAATCGATTAATATTAAAATACAAAAAAATAAATGTCAGTTTATCGATTTTTTTGTTATTGTTCTGTGGTACACGTGTATTATGAACATATATTCACTATGTTAAGTACATAGCATTCTTAGTTTTTTTTGAAAATAAAAAACCAAATCATTTTTTTTAAATTTAAACAATTTATCATTTTGCAAATTAAAATTTTATAATGCAAAAATAAATCAATTAATATCAGATTTTTTTGTTTTTACTGTTGGTACCACTTTATACTTGTTTATGGTTGGTACACATGTCTTGAACATATGTTCAGAGCGTTAAGCTCATAGCATTATTTGTGTTTTTATTTTTTAAAAACAATTTTTTAACATTATTTTTTAAGAATATTCAATATATATTATATGTATAATTATAATTATTAATAACTTGCCAATAAATAAGAGTGCAAATGAATGGAAATATAAGTTATTAAACAAAATTATAAATAATTTTTTGCATAAATACATAAATAAATAAAAATATAAAAGAATAAAATAAATGAATCTATTAATATTTGAAATACAAAAATACAAAATAAATTTTTGTTTATCGATTTTTTGTTTTTTTTGTGTTGGTACACGTGTATTATGAACATATGTTCACTATGTTAAGACATTGCATTTTTATTTTTTTGCAAATAAACCCAAATCTTTTTTTTAATTTAAACAATGTATTATAAATTTGCTAATTAAAATTATCTACAAACTGCGGTAGCCAAAGCCCGACATCAGGCAGCTTAATGTCAAAAAATAGAAAGATTAACATTTCACTAAAAAGCTGAGGATTAATAAATAAATAAATAAA
>NW_020536999.1:90351572-90392587 GCF_003426905.1 Ctenocephalides felis
TTTTTTTAGTGTCCTCACCACCATTTCCAACAATTTTAGAGAATAAGTTAACCAAAATTGGTATGACTGGCGAGTATTCAGTCCTTAAGTAATGACAATAATTTGAGCTAATCTTCTTCGAAATTGACTTAGGAATTGAATTTAGCCACCACTTCCACAATTTTAAAGAATAATTTAACCAAATTGGTATGACTGGTGAGTTTTTATATCTATAAGCAATAACACCAATTTCAGCTAATCTTTTTCGAAATACTGCTGTATTCTTGCCACTGATTGATTTATATCTTTGTCCCTCGTCTGTTCCATCTAAACCCATTACTATTTCCATTACATATTGTTGCAGCATAAAATTGAGCTTGACTATGAACTCTCAGATCTTTATTAGTTTTTTGGAACCTGCTATATATTCACCAGCACTCCTACAGTTTTAGAGAATAAGTAACCAGCATTGGTATGATCGGTGAGTTTCTATATCCATAAGCAATACACCCATTTTACTAATCTTCTTCGAAAGTATCTGGTATTTCTTGCCAACTGATTGATTTGTCTTTGTCCATTGTCTGTTCCATCTGAACTCATATTATTTCAATTATTTGTTGTGCATCAGAGCTGACATTGTAGCAGTACAGCAACTGAGCATGATCTCTCTATAATTTATTAGCTTTTTCGTTAAGGGACATTTATATGTGACATCTTTGCAGTGGGTAAACTATTCATGTATTTTCTGTTATTTGCTCCTTTCACTTATGCATCACATTTGTAATCAGTTTAGTATTTTCATATTAAACTTTATATACTAGAAATATTTTTTATGACAAAGAAACAGCTTTCTTAAGGGCAGGTCTATGAGCTAAGTCAAACTCTGACTCGAATCATGGTGAAATATTGTGAAAGATTTTCAATTGTAAAATATTTTTGATTTTGATCTATATTTTCAAGTGGCTTCTGGACCAGAAATCAAAACTGACCATGGACAACAAAATTTACTTGTACAAAGTTTTTTTAAGCCAATTTGGACATAAGGAATACAACTATGGGGACCAGCTTCCAAATTAATTTTGATAAAATTCAAGATGGCCAAAATTGCTTAAAAATATTTTCGATGCCTCAAAGTATGTGCAAAATTGCTTAATACATAAAGACAATGAACGCAATCGACAGTTTAGACAATTACAAAAGCTGCTTCAAGGATCATCCAAACCTATTTACCAGAGTACTATGCCACAACATTGTTAATAGATTTAGAAGTGCTGATTATTCAGTTTCACTCAATTATTTACTTTGGAGTAACATTTTCAATCTTTTCTACAATTTGGGGTATTCTTGAAGTATCAATAATATGAAGTTATTCAATAATCTGTTCGAATGGAACTATTGTTTGTTTCTGGTCTTGTTTAAATTAAAATCAGAGCTAATTTCTTCTTACTTTTTTACAGTTTTTGTGCCTGGTATTTATATATTCATACAGTATCTTATCAAATGTTTTGTGCTAGGAAACCAAAATCATTTAAGGAGTTTTAATTGGTACATATTTGCTATTTGAATGTTGTTTTGGCACACCGAATAAAATTACACAGCAATACAAAATAATCGATAAAGAAGATATAGGAACTTACAGATGAGAGGGTATATAAAAATACAGAAAATTTTATGTTTCTGTGCTTTATTAGATATTGAAGCTTTTCTAACAAATTGGGGCTCTAATATAGATATTTATTTAAACAACATAGTTTGATGTTGATAAATATAAAATTATAAATGTATTAACGAAGATATTAGTTTACCACCAAATATGCAAAATGAAACTTATTCATTGGATTTATGATTCTAGCACTAAATATAAAATTAGAAAATGTTTAAAATATTAATATAAATCCAATTGGTTATTGAAGAATTTTTAGAAAACAAAAGGAAACAATTATTTTAAACATTTGTGTATATTGAGACACAACTAATTATAATTAGTTGTGTCGATATACAATTAGTAACAATTAGTAAATTCAATAAATCAACATAAAGTTTATTGATAATTATCAATAAACTATATGTTGATTTATTGAATTTACCAATTCTGTATCGAGTCATGTTTTATCATTGGAGACTTTTCCTGATTTGTATCGACATGTAATAGGTATATTTGATTTTTATTATAATATGAAATTTGTAAATATCTTGTTAAAGGTACAAAATTCTTTTTTCAATTTAAATCATCCAGTCCCTCGATAACAATTTAATCAAGTTTATTATTTTAATAGAATAGTTATAAACGTTGTATCATAATGATACAAGAAATAAGATCAATTAATCCAATAAATGAAAAATAATTAATTCTTTCGAGGATGTTTAATTAAAACGTTTTGGATCTAAATATGTTTCATCAGGATTTTTTATCAAGCATTTTTACTTCACTTGACTTGGTAAATGGTGGTCTGGAATAATCTTTTTTGATCATTTCTTTTATTCTATTTTTTCAATGCCCAAAAATCACAATGTCTTAAATTTTCACCCTCCTACCTTGAACTTCTATTTTGTTTACAATAATTTAGTAATTTTTTTGCTATTCTAGAAATTTCTCTGGAAATACTTTACATGGTAAAACAACATTTTCCTGGCTAGGTAGTAACAGTAATTGTATATATTCATTTCTAATTTTATTATTTCTAAGACAATTATACATTCATGTTTTTCTATTTTAGTCACAGAATAGTTTCTTTCCTTTTTGCATCTTATGATTTATTAAAAGATTACCTGCAACTCTTAAAGTAGGACACCAAAGGATCCATTAATTGTGTAATTACCTAATTATTAATTTGGAACACTTTCAAGACATAAGTTGTTGTTACTCGTTAACTTTTTAGTCGAAGGACAAGATAGAGGAAGAAAGATAATTTTTGATTTCAATTAGTCGAGTATTGAATTTATGATCGTAATAATTAATAAGAAATTATAGTGCTTAAAAATATTTTGTAAAGTTGGGATTTGTATTTTTAGTATGTTGGTAGTTAGTGTATCTAGGGAGTTGTAATTTTTGTATGTTGTATTAAATATGTCTACTATAATGACAAGTACTAAATTTGATGATTTTTTCAACGAGATTCAAAATATTTATATTTTCAATCATCTTAATAAATCAAGTTCTCAAATATAATTGTAAAATTCTTTTCAACGACTCATACGGATGTATGGGTTGTGGCAGGGTATTGTAATTTTAGTATGTTGGTACTGAAAGTGAATACTATAATGACAAATACTAAAATCGACGAATTTTTAAATAGGTTTTAAGATATTTATAATTTTCTACAGGCTTGTATTAATATGTCTTAGAGTTTGATTATAACATTTAATTTTTAACGAGCTCGTACGGACGTACGGGTTGTGGTAAGAAGTTATACTGTTAGTATGTTGGTATTAATATGTCTACTATAATATTAAGTATAAATTTGATGATTTTTTTGGAGAGGATAGAGTTATTTTTTTACGTGTAAAATTTTATTACACTTGTTATATGTTAGGTGTTTGCGTTTGTTTGCAAAATTAAAGTTTTAACGAGTTCGTAAGACTGTACTATTTATAGTACAGGTGTGTAATTTTACTATTTTGGAACTAAATGTGCACTATACTTACCATTACTAAAACTGTTTGTTTTTCAAGGACATTTAAGTTATTTATATTTTTCTGCAATCTTTTGATATGAGATCTTTGGGTTTGTTTGTAAAATTTAATTATCAACGAGCTTGTAAGGCTGTACTATTTATATCATCATTTTTACTATTAATATTTTGATCTCCAGTATGTCTATGAATACTAACAATAAATTTTTAAATCATATTTGAGATATTTATCTAAAACCACTTCAATTCCGCAACGTCTTAGATGAGACTATCCATCATCGTTTCCCTTTCTTTCTATTCCTTCATTATTATTATTATTATTATTACTTTGCCGTTACCTTTTCTTCTACAAAAATTTTTTTTTCACCCGATTATTTTCTTTTTTTTTTTAGAGACCACCCCCCCCCCCGATTCTCGTGCTCCGTTGTAATATTTATATATTTATAATTTCACCCCGCCCCATTTTCTCCAGTTCGTGTAGATCCCGAGATTTGATTGTGTGAAATATCTAGACTGAAGTACTAAAATATGCGCCCCCCTGGTGCACCCTTTGACCTTTCAATCGAAATATGAAAGAAGTTAATGATTGTTTGAACTTGGGGGTCAGTTAAACTAGTGGTGTATAAGAGTGAAATCTTAACTGAGTAAATTTTTGATTTTTTAAAATTTCTAACTAGATTAAAAACTTTTATGGATCTGTCTTTGGTCAAAAGATCTATTAATATTTATAATGCAAAAATAAAATCAATAACTGTTTTTTTTTGGTTTTAGTGTTGGTACCACTTTATACTTGTTTATCTATGGTTAGTACACATGTCTTGAACATATGTTCTGAGTGTTAAGTTTATAGCATTCTTTTTTTATTTTTTTAAAAACAATTTTTTAACATTATTTTTTAAGAACAATTCAATATATATGTATAATTATAATTATTAATAACTTGCCATTAAATAGAGTGCAAATGAATGGAAAATAAGTTATTAAACAAAATTATAAATAATTTTTGCATAAATACAAAATAAATAAAAATAGAAAAGATAAATAAATGAATCTGTTAATATTTGAAATCAAAAATACAAAAATAAATTTTTTGTTTATATATATATAATTATATATATATAATAATATATTATATATAATATAATTATAATTATTAAGAACTTGACAATAAATAAGAATATAAAATCTGGAAATATAAGTTATTAAACAAAATTATAATAAGTCCGCATTAATATATGAAAATATAAATGAATAAATAAATAAATAAATGAATCGATTAATATTTAAAATACAAAAAATAAATGTCAGTTTATCGATTTTTTTGTTATTGTTCTGTTGGTACACGTGTATTATGAACATATGTTCACTATGTTAAGTACATAGCATTCTTAGTTTTTGAAAATAAAAACCAAATCATTTTTTTAAATTTAAACAATTTATCATTTTGCAAATTAAAATTATTTATAATGCAAAAATAAATCAATTAATATCAGATTTTTTTGTTTTTACTGTTGGTACCACTTTATACTTGTTTATGGTTGGTACACATGTCTTGAACATATGTTCAGAGCGTTAAGCTCATAGCATTATTTGTTTTTTATTTTTTAAAAACAATTTTTTAACATTATTTTTTAGAATAATTCATATATATTATATGTATAATTATAATTATTAATAACTTGCCAATAAATAAGAGTGCAAATGAATGGAAATATAAGTTATTAAACAAAATTATAAATAATTTTTTGCATAAATACATAAATAAATAAAAATATAAAAGAATAAATAAATGAATCTATTAATATTTGAAATACAAAAATACAAAAATAAATTTTTGTTTATCGATTTTTTGTTTTTTTTGTGTTGGTACACGTGTATTATGAACATATGTTCACTATGTTAAGTACATTGCATTTTTAGTTTTTTTTGCAAATAAAACCCAAAATCTTTTTTTTTAATTTAAACAATGTATTATAAATTTGCTAATTAAAATTATCTACAAACTGCGGTAGCCAAAGCCCGACATCAGGCAGCTTTAATGTCAAAAAATAGAAAGATTTACATTTCACTAAAAAGCTGAGGATTAATAAATAAATAAATAAATAAATAGAAAATTGAATAAATAAATGCTGAATAAATAAACAAATAAGTAAGTACTCAAATAAATAATATCCTGTTCCTTCAATGCTGACACGACTTTTTTAGCATTTTTATTTCCCTCGTTCTGTTTTTTATAGTTTAATTAAATAAATTAGATTAATTAGTGAGATTACGACACGGATTAGAGATAAGGACTGAACGAGGGCACTTGCAACGCTAAAACAAGCCCCCTTGGGGCTACAGAGACCTTGGTGGGGCACCCTTTTAAGTACGAACTTTAGATAACGAATTGTTTTTGGGTTAATTGGAATTTATATATGAAATCGTATATATGTGTTATGTAGGGGATGAATATTTTTTAGGTTATGTTTTTATTTATTTAAACTTCGGATATAATAATAGTATTATTATGAGGTTATATTTTTTTAACAGATTTAGGATTTATTTTATAAGGTTATGTTCTTGAAAAATTCAAGAGTTTATTTTCTTGAATAAAGTTAAGTTTTATTTTTCAGGTTATGTTTTTTTTCTGTTCAGGTTTGGAGTTTATTTTTATTGGTTATGTATTCTTGAACACGTTTTTTTGAGTAGGATAATTTTTACTTTTTTAGGTTATATTTTTCAAATAGATTAATATTTCTATTATCTTTTTAAAGTTTAAAAAAAGAAAAGAATTTAATATTTCCTTACGACAAAAACAATTCTTCTAAACTCGTTCGTTTTCAGTTTTTTCGTTATCTCATTAATTTACGATCTGGCCTGTTGCCAACATTACAAAAAAATTTCCTAGTCGAGAGAAGAAAGCATATATTTTATTTCAAAAAAATGTGGTCAAGGAATTTTAGTGGAATAAAATAAAGAACAATTGCCAATAATATAAATTATATCAATTGTAGTAATAATTTTACTTGAATAAGTATTTTACCAGTACATTTTCGGTTGCAGTATTTGTCATCATAGTAGGCACATTCAGCACCAACATATTACAATTACACTTTTCTACTTTAAATAGTACAGCTTTACGAGCTAGTTAATAATTGAATTGTACCAACAGAGTCTGGAGGGAGACCTGATAAAAGTCTGTTATCTAAGACTTTTACTTTTCGGATAAAACTTATCAATTTTAGTATTTTTCGTCACATACTTTATTACCCTACCGGTACATCCGTACGAGCTCGTTAAAAACGCAATTCTACTTACCCAAGTTTAAATCCCCGAATCGGCCTTCGGAAAATTTCAACAAACCTCCCTACAATGTCTGAAATGGATTTATAAGCCCCGTGAGGCCCCTCACACCCCCTTTCATAATCTGGATTAAATCCTTGGGGGGTCCCTGCGATGGGGCGTTAAGCTCCGCATTTACATTGCATAAAGTAAATGGAGCGATTGTTGTGAGTAATTTTTAATCGGAGGGAGGGCTTGGGGGTAATACTTTGATTGGGGTTTGGTTTTTACTTTTTGAGGTTAGGTTTTGGAGAAATTACTTTGTGCTAGATAGTGCTCACAAACTCACACTGTTATTAACTTCCCGTAGGGCAAGTTATAGTAATCGCAAAAAAATCGAAAATGAAAATTTTTATATATCTTTACGTTTCAGAGGTTTCTGAACATTTTGGCATACCGTAGAAAATGGATGTATGTGTGTGTGTATGTGTGTGTATGTGCGTGTGTGTATGTGCGTGTATGTGTGTGTGTGCGGATACAAATTTTCGTCGACGATTTCGGGAACACGGATGAAGCGATTTGAATAATTCAAAAAATATTTGATTCATATTGATAAGGAGACGTGCTGATTAGTTTTTGGTAAAGGCAGGTCTAGCCGTTCCGAAAATATGGGGTAAAAAGTGCCAAAAACGGTAACTCAGTTTTTAAGAGAACGGAGCGTCCGATTTGAATAATTCAAAAAAAATTTTACTTGTATTGACAAGATGAAGAATTGATCAAATTTTCATGAAGGCAGGTCTAGCGGTTTCGGATATCTAACAAAAATAGTAAAAAAAAATGCTATTTGGCGGTCAAAAATGAACGTTAGACATATGCACATCAAATTATCAGATATTTTATAGAGATTTTAACAATAAGTATAAATTTTGTTTACATTCCTATGGGTTGTTCAGTACCAATGTTTACGCGTTAGATGGCGACGCGGCGCTTACGCGCTTTGCTATTTCGTCTTTATGCAGTTAAAGCAATACGATTGCTTTGAAAAAAAAAGTTCAGAATTTCCAAAATATTTCAAAATAAATGATTTAAGATAGAATGATTTAATATGGTTCGAAATTTTATTATAAGTTTCAAATCATTGATCAACTTTTATTGATTATTATTGATTTGATTGAGTACGGGAAGTTCCAGCAATTTGCCTTAAGGCACGATGCCTTAATTGCTTTAAGACAGAATTTCACTTACTGCTAGTTTTTGTTTAGTTTTGGTGTTAGTTAGGTGTTTGTTTTTTAGTAGTTTTTTATCCAATCGAGATTGACTTTCTCGTCAGTATATTCTTCTAGTTTAATGTTTAAGTTGCTCGTCGGTAGAGTTCATTTTTTTTCGATAACCCATGGTTATGAAATGCTGAATCCTGTTTTCGAAACTTTTGTTTTCTTTAACCCAAAAACAATTTTTGCAATTTCTTTTGTTTAGTGATTCCTTTCTCTTTCTTTCCCTCTCATCTCTTCTTTTCAGTCTCTCCCTTTCCTTTTCTCTCTCTGTATCCATTTTTATTTTTATAAAAAACACCTAAATTTCATAAAGCATTGCAAGTGAGTGCTTGCATTTAACACTTTTAAAATATTCTGTATATAGTAATTTTTACTTTATCCCATCTTAAAAAAACTATCCCATTACCCCCACCATTTCCTTTCCTTTCCTCTATCTATCTCACCTTCTATCTCTTTCCTTATCCGCTCCCGCCATCTACATTCGTCGCCTATAACTCGTTTCTATCTGACGCTCGAACCTTTCGGGTTCAGTTCTCGACTAGATCGCCCACCCGGGCGTATCGAATTGAAGTGATTTGCGCGCGCATTTTGAATCGGATCGATATTCGAATTTGTAACTGGACACGAAGAGGCCCCCCGCTTTGACAGGGAAATGCGTCGTCTGTCGGAGCACCCCACATGATAATGGACACACATTATAAAATTGTTAGTTCTATTTACTAATTTATTATATTTATAAATAATACTTAAATTATTCATTATTTAATTATTACATTTGTTGATTTATTAATAAAGTAAACCAAAACGAATATAATTCTAGAAATGCAATCGTTATTGTCACAAGTTTAAATTCATATTTTATAATATTTATTTTTATTATAGTATTTCATCGGGTGGCATAATTCGTAGTAGATATTTATTATTCATTTTTATGTACAATTAAATTGGCGTGTAAATTTTAATTGGAAATCATAAAACGATAAAATTTTCAGCAATTTCATTTTAATATATGAAATATGCAAGTAATTCCATAGATGATATTAAAATTTATGATTTAGCCAATTAGAACAAATGGCTATAAAACACGTAAAATAAATTACACACACACACACACACACACACACACATAACATATATATATATATATATATATATATATATAAATATAAATATATAAATAAAAAATAATGGGTAGTACAGCCATAAGGCAGGTTCGGGCAGCTGAGGTAAACCCCAACTCGATTCAAGGAAAAAGTATTGTGAGAGTTTTCCCATTTCCATTCTGCATTGCCTGGTGTGGGCTAATTTTTAATTGGAAACATATTTTGGATCTATATTTTCAAATGAATATGGATATTACGCTGCCCGATGCCAGATTGCCATAACGGGTGATCGAACGCGCGACCCCATTCACATCGGTTCGCGCGTTAGCGACAAAAGCCACTACAACTTTCTATATATATATACATATACACACACACATATATGTATATATATTGTTTCATTGTGACAAGTGTTGTAACATTTGGTGGCAGCGGTGGCAAATCCTATTTAATTTTTTGAAATGAAAATTTATGAATAAAAAAAAATTAAAAAAATATCAATAAAATAATTTATCTAAAAAATTCACAAAAATGACGAGTTGTAAAACTTTTTGGTCGACCACATGATCGACTCAACGACTCATAATTTTAACAGTGTTGACCAAAGTAAAAACGCAAAACTTGAGAATCAAATTCAATTTATTTATTTTCTTTTGATGAGAAAAAAATAATTTTTTGGATTAATTTATATAAAAATAATGTAGTAAACTTTGTAATAAAAGCAAAACATTTATCATAAAATATTTTCACCAAATAATAATACTTCTGCATTCTAATTTTTTCTTCTGCTATTTCTATTCGAGAATTAATATTATATCGGGTAGTTCGATTAACATATTATTACTTCTACACAATTATATAATTGTGTAAAAGTAATAATATAATACTAAATAATTTTTGCTGCTTAAATACTATTGATATTACTGATAAATTATGCGCTCTAAAGTATTGTCATTTCAGGCTATGTAAAAACCAGATTAAATGTATTTCGTTTCATGTATTTTTCGGTATGTATATTCCTGATTGCCGTCATTCACGGCCAAAGATTGTCGTAGTTAGAAATATGACCCCTTACTATTCAATAAATTATACATTTGAGCTACTCACACTTGAACAAAAATTATTCTGTATATTTGAAGTAATATTTTGTATTTTCTGAAAAAAAAACGTATACTAAAAGGTCATAAAACTGCCCGTGAGATGAGAAAGCGACAGCTTCCTTCCCAAAGCAAAAACGCAGTAACAGATTTAGTACTAGTTTAGGGAAATCGGATATGACAAATCAGACGAGACTCCATCACTCCACTCGGATTCACTCCGGAGTGAGTTACCCATCTATATAATATTATATATATATATATATATATATATAATTTATAACCGTGCTAATAATTCGAAGTAAACGAGTTTTACGGATATACACTTTGCAGTTTGTGTTTAAAATCGAATAAAAAGCCATTTCTTTCATGTAATCGCATCATGAACGCGATTAGAAATAGGTTTATTGCTCGTAAAATGACCACAGATGGAGACACGGGAGTGGATTTATGGATAATGATCTTCTTTAACATTTATTGCGTGAAAATAAATGCATATAACACCAATATATAAAATTGTTTTTTTTAAAATCTCGTTTTGCACGCATTGCAAGAAAAATGGATTTGCTGATATAAAATTATCTATGGCCGGTTATATAAATACGTACTGTTTTTATATAAATACTATAATTAATTTTTTGTTACGTTTTGTATTAATATATGTATTAATTCAAAAGGTATTGTTTGGAAAAACAACCCTAAACTAAGTCCCAAATATTTCTTTAAAACCCAACTTTTGTTTTGAATATTATTTTACCTTTTGTCTGTTTACTGTAATAATGCAGACGTTTTTTATGTGTATTTATATTTAAATGAGAATCTATAAGGTATAAATAATAAATAATGAATTCAATAAGAGATATCTTAGGGATAAGAGAGGGCACAAGTACTTTTATCTGATCAAAAGGATGTTTTATCATTTTCTATCAAAACTTCAAACGAAAATATCGAAGGCGACGCGATTTCATTCAGAACGAAATATATATATATATATATAAATATATATATATATATATATAATATATTTGTATATATCGCATTGCGTATATATAGAAGAAAGCGGGGTAAAACTGCTAGATTGATTTCTTTTTTATATAAATGTTAATGATATCAAATCCGAATTTTTAATGATAATTGAACGATTTTTATTTATTTATTATTTATTTTTCTTCCGCGATATCGAGAGCACGCATTCAGAAAACATTTGATTTGTATAGATGGGTAGATGTGCTGATTCGTTTTTGGCACAGACAGGTCCAGCCGTTTCAGAGATAATGTGCAAAAAAGATTTGGAAATACGAATCAAAAAGTGCAAATGAAAGCAGTTTATAGGAGAATTACGCATCCGATTAGAATGATTCAAAAAGTATATTCTTCGAGTATTATGAGCACTTATATTATGGGAATCATAGAGGCCATGAGTTTTGGAAAAACAATTTTTCATGTCATGACGTTTTGTATATAAATTTACATATTTCTATACTGGTGACCTACGACATGTACAATGAAGATAGCAATTGAACATTGATCAAGAATTGAAAAAAATAGACTTTGGTGCAACGCAATCAATGGTCTTCCGTTGGCTACTTAAAAGGTACGCCCAGTCCTCGGGTCTTTTCGAGGTAACGCATTTACTCTAGCCATGACACCGGACTTCCATTGGCATACTCATTCTGTATGTCCAGACCTCGGGTTATCGCTGACACCAAAAATCTCACTGGAATCGCAAATCGACCTCTCCTTGTCCTTTAACTCTTCAAATCGTCTTTTGATGCTTAAGACTTTGGAACTATATATTTCTATAATATTATATTAGATTTATAAAATATCAGTCTTGAGAAGAGTGGGCAAAGAGAAGAAAGGACTCTACTGATCACGATCCTGAAGAGAAAAGGAAACTGGATCGGACCCATTCTGCAAAAAGAGTGCTAACAACATGACGTCGTCGAGGGTAAGATAGAAGTACTGAAAGGATTGGGAAGAAGAATACAGATGATTGACGACTTACGCGAGAAGAGAAAATACAGGGAACTGAAAGCCGAAACACAGAACCAGGAAACATGGAAATACAAGTTTGGAAGAAAAATTCATAAAACGAATATAGTGTGATTAATAGTCATTAATTAATGGAAATGTAACGGCTATGGGAATAATAAACAAGGAAGGGGAAAAAATCATGGACCTGCCTTCGGGTAGACTACTATTTATAATCTATCATACAAAAATAAGTCGGGTTTTCCTTCCGGCGATATAACTTCAGAACGCACGAACCGATTTCTACTGAACCGATTTCGACGATTTTGCATTCGTTGGAAAGGTCTCGGACTCCGTGAGGTTTATAGCAAAGAAAATTGAAGAAAGATTTCAACAGAAAAGCGGAAAACACTTTTTTTTTTTCACATACAGCGTCATCTCTGATACTTAGCATGTACTACAAACTAATATTTTTTGTTTGACTGCAACTCATTTGTTTGACAGCTACTCATTGTTCTCTGCTCAGTTAATTTTATGTGACAAACCTGCATTGTGTTCACTGTGAAATTGTGCAAAAAAGTAAAAAAATAAGATATTCGTTTCCTAACATTTCAATTGGAAACCATCAAATTAATCACGTGTATTGTGCAAATTTTTCAACAGCAGGCAATTTTTTTCTTCATCTTTTAATCACCAAACGAAATGTTACATAAAATGAAACCATCTGGTGGTGAAACGGAGTTCGCCCGGTTTGCTAGTTATTATTATAAAATGTAACCATAAAATTTACAGTATTTATAATAATTAGTTTAAAAAATTTGGAACAATTGTTATCATTTATTAGTAAATTGCACTACTAGTTATCTCGTCATTTTTGCTGGACACTTATTATTCAATTTTCGAGTTGGTTTGTATTTATTCTTTTCTTGAATTTGTAGATTTGGATGTTGCCTAAGTTTATGGAATGCAATTTAAATGGTTTTAAACAAAATTATTAAGTGTTATTAGATACAAATAACCTTAATTCACCTAGTTTCCTCTACTCTACAAATACTAGCGTATACATATATATTGTAGCGCATGCGTTGGACAAGTCTTTGCGCAAATCGAGACCGTCTGCGCAAAAATTCCTCTATTCATGGCAATTTATACAAATACACACATACATACATACACATACACACACATACACACATACACACACATACATACATATATATATATATATATATATATATATATATATATTGTCGTTTTCGTGACTTTAAGGACAAACTGTTGAGATTGGGCGCAACTGGTTAGCAATTTACGTTTTCGGGACTTTTTTTACGACGGTTCCGTACCAATGAAATATTCAACGAATCAATACCAATTTTTCTATAAGGTTCTATCCTGGGACAATACACAAAATAAGAGAACAGACAAAACATCTTTGATAATATATTTTTTTAATTTATATATTATTTGTTTGATTCATATATAATTAACGCAATCAAAACTTATGGGTTCTATTTACTGTTGATTTACTTAACTAATTTGGCTTTATATTTGGCAACCCAAAAGGTTGATCTATCTTTATGTGATAAATTTCTAATATTACAATTTCTGTAATACTGATGAATTTTTATTAATGCAGCAATGGGGGCTATCTTCACTTAAAAACATTTTTTTATCTATATTTCCAAGTGAAAACCGCCACTATTGCTTGACATCAGGTTGCTCAAGACAGTTATCGAAAGTCATATTTAAAAAAAGACTGTCCTAACTTATGGGTTCTATTTACTGTTGATTTACTTAACTACTTTGGCTTTATATTTGGCAACCCAAAAGGTTGTCTTATCTCTGTGTGATAAATTTTAATATTACAATTTCTGTAATACTGATTAATTTTTGTTAATGCAGCAATGGGGGCTGTCTTTACTTGAAAACATTTTTATATCTATATTTCCAAGTGAAAACCGCCACTACTGCAGGTTGTCCAAGACGGTTATCGAAAGTCTTATTTAAAAAAAGACTGTCCTATTTTGATAATTTTCATAATTGCTTCATTTTTATTACATATTTGTTTTATTTTTAACTTGGTATCTTATCCGCCCGTTGACTTATTGTAAAAAATATGAATCACATGTTTTATCTTTGTTTTTGAAATGAATCATATCATGGATTTGTTAGTCACGTGGTAAAATATTTATTGCTCTTCATAATATTATATAATATTATTAATTAAAATTGCGATTGATTAAAATAACTTTGTGTTACGTCAGCGTTATATTTTTTTCGATAATTTAATAATATATTTAATCTTTCCTCCATGGAGGGTATACAATAGTACGTTGGAAAGGTACGTTCGATTGTGTATATCGTCCGATCACAAATTAATTACACAAATTGTTTGGAAATTCGACGGTGGATGCAAAATTGCGAATTGGCTGGATGCAAATTTGCGGTTTTAACACATACATATATACACACTTATATATATATATATATATATATATATATATATAGGTTTATTAATATTGTTATGAGGTAGTCCTTTTATAACGACGGTCGGATTATATCATGGTTGTAAATTTTTGGTAAATAATTTGAATCTAAATTGTTGTCGCTATATCAGAATGAATATTATACACAGAATTATTACAGTTGTTATATCCGGTATTGATGCATCGGAAGTTGTTATATCCGGTATTGTTATATCCGGTATAGTTATATCCGGTATAGTTATATCCGGTATTGTTATAGATATGCCTCTTCCCTTATTTAGATCTATCAATATCTATCAAATGTGCAAAATGTGCTGAGAATATCAATAAATGTGTGTATGAATGTGTTTGAATGAATATGAATGTTTGAATGTGTAATGTGAATATCCAAGAATAATGCATGTATAATTGTGTATAAGAGCATCAAATGTATAAACTATATGGATTTAGTGAGTAATAGTAAATGGTTATCTTCCTGAAGGCAGGTCCATGGTATGAGAACACATTTAATGATTCTCTTTCCTTTTTTTGTTTATTATTACCATTACTATTTCATTATCTGTTTTCATGTTTTATACCATTTTATACATTTTTTTTTCAATCTTTTGTTTCCATGCTTCCTGATCCTGTGCTTCGGCTTTTAGTTCCGTGTATTTTCTTTTTTTATTCATTTATTTATTTAGCAATATATATTTTACATATATATCCATATCTCAGACAGGCAGGGGTGCCTAGTATAAGAGAATTATGGATTGCTTTATAATTTTTTTTTTCGCGTTAGTCATCTATCATCTGCATTATTCTACTGCCTAAGGATTTCAGTCTTTTTGTTTTACCTTTGACAGCGCCGTGTAAGAGGCACTTTTTGCAGTATAGGTCCGATCCTGTTTCTTTTCCTATTCATGTTAGTGTACAGTAGAGTTCTTTCTTCGCTTATTTATCATCTTGCCTGTCAACTTTATTTTCTCCATTAACCTCCAGCACCACATTTCAAAACTCTTCGGATAGTTTTTGACTGCCTTCCTTTGAGACCATATCTTTGATTCGTACAGTTCTAAATGAGTACAAAATGTGCTAAATGAGTAAGGTATTTCCTAAATGAGTAAGAAATATGCTAAATGAGTGCCAGTATGTGAATCGGCGCTTCCTAGGACAATTTCTCCTGTCGGGCGCATATTCGTCTGCCCGTCGCCGTCTAATAATCGTGTCGTCCCTGCCTGCTGCGTCCCGGCAGCTTGAAAATTCAAAAGGTGCGAACGCGCCTGCGTGCGCCGGGGCACAAATCGCCGTCATAACCGCCGGGAAGGACCCCCCGCAGCCCCAATTGTTAGGGCTGATCCGAACTACGGCGGATCAGCCCTAACATCCTTGCGTTGCACATCCTTGAAATTTATTGCACATTTTTTGACCCAGGTACAAACTGAGTTAAGTTTTGCTCAATTACATTGCGCATTCTTGGCTTCTATTGCACATTTTTGACATACTATTGCACATTCTTGAAATTATTGCTCGTTCTTTGACCCGGATGTTTGGCGCGGGGTCGACACGCCAGTTCCAGCCTGAGTTACGTTTTGCTCAATCACATTGCATTCTTGAAAAGCAGGTACAAATTGAGTTAGGTTTTGCTCAATCACATTGCACATTTTTGACATACTATTGGACATCCTTGAAATTGAAAGGTACAAACTGAGTTACATTGTGTCACATTGCTTAATATCATTGCACATCCTTGACTTCTATTGCACATTTTCGACATACTATTGCACATTCTTGAAATTTATCGCGCATTCTTTGACCCGGATGATTGGCGCGGGGTCGACACGCCAGTTGCAGCCTGAGTTACGTTTTACTCATTCTTGACTTCTATTGCACATTTTTGACATACTATTGCACATTGTTGACATTTATTGCACATTTTTGACTTTTTTGAACAATTTTGACTCTTTGAAAATTCTTGGCTAAAAAACTCATTATTCACTAATTTACTCATTCTGCACCTTTTTCACTAATTGTTTAGATAAATGTTTGCACATTTTTACCCATATTTAACATTGTTTACCCACATTGCAGAATTTGACTTCTATTACACATCCTTACATGTTCTTGACTTATAGTGTAGGCTCTTAACACTCATATTGCACACTCTTGACTCATATTGCACACTCTTCACTCATATTGCCTATTCTTAATTCTTTTGAACAATTTTGACTTTTATTTCACACTCTTTACTCATTTTGCACATCCTTGACTCAATTTCGACTCTCTTCAACAAATTTGACTCTTTAAACTTTTTTGGCTCTTTTTGATCATTCTGACTTTTTGAACATTTTTGACCTATTTTTGACGCATTCTAGACCCATTTGCACTCACTTATGAATTGCTAATAATTTATGTTACCAATTTTTCATTGTAATGCATTTGTATAATTCACAATCCCCTCTCGGCAGCTGGTGCGGACGCCCCCTTAGAATCGGCTTTCATTCTGTGGTAAAGTAACACCCGTTCGGGTTTGTGTACCGTCAGTCCGACAGCTCGATTCGAATCGAGCACAACTCTACCCGAACACGAAACAACATATGATTGGGTTGTAATTAAAGTTGTTGATCAGAAGGACTATTGTTGTTGTTGCTGAAGTGGTGAAAATAAATCGATCGATAGAGTGGTACAGACAACATCGACATGATTGTGTGATTTGTTTTTTTGTCAAAAATGGTTTTGAGGTCTTGATTGATTTGAGTTTTTTTTTGATTTTGGAATAAAGGTTTAAAAAAATTGTGGAGGATTCTATGTTATTTGTAAGATGCGTTTTTTGTGATTTGTGTGTGAAAAGTTAAGTGCTCGAAACGATTTTTTTAGAAGTTTTTTGGAGTTTTTTGATTGGTTAAAAGGTATTTATTTGGTTTTATTAAATTAATTTTATTATACTGAGATGATAATGCATATTAAATGTGCACTCATTTACTCACTAATTTTCATACATTTTACTCAGTTACAACAGATTATACACATTTTATTCATTTTACTATTATTATTTAATTTAGTTCAATACTTTGTTTTTATTTATTTTGCATATTTTATTTTTCTGTTTTTTGATTAACTCTTCTGAGTCTTCTGACCCAATTACCAATATTTCATTTTGCAAATGATTTATCGTAAATAGTGTACCCATCTTACTACTCATTATGCACATGTTTAACTTATTTTTCGTTTGCCTTAGTCATTCTGCTACATGTTGTACTCGTTTTGCATATGTTTTGCTAATTCTGCACATGTTCTACTAATTCTGAAAATGTTTTTACTAATACTGCAAACATTTTATTTGTTTTGAATTATATTGTACATGTATTACTCATTTTGATCCTTTTATACTTAAGTTGCACATTTTTTACACAACTTGCACAATTTTTACTCAACTTGCACACGTTTTACTGAACATGCACACGTTTCACTGAACTTGCACATTTCTTATTCAACTTTCACATCTTCAACTCAACTTTCACATTTTCAACTCAACTTTTACTAACATCTTTACACGTTTTTAACTCAATTTGCACATCTTTACACATTTTTAACTGAATTTGCACATCTTCAACTCAACTTGCACATTTTTTAATCAACTTGCACATTTTTTAATTAACTTGCACATTTTTAACTCAACTTGCATATTTTCAACTCAACTTGCACATTTTTTAATTAACTTGAACACTTTTTACTCAACTTGCACATTTTTTAATCAACTTGCATACTTTTTACTCAACTTACAAATTTTTCACTCTGCTTGCACACTTTTTACTAAAATTGAACATGTTTTACTGAACTTGCTCATTTTTTACTCAACTTGCACATTTTCAACTCAACTTACACACTTTTTACACAACTTGCACTCATTTTACTCAACTTGCACATATTTAACTAAAATGTACATTTTTTACTCAATTTGCACATCTTTAATTTAACTTGCGCATTTTTTTTACTCAACTTGTACACTTTATACAAAACTTGCATACATTTGACTCAACTTGTACACTTTTTACGCAACTTGCACACATTTTACTCAACTTTCACACATTTTACTTAACTTGCACACTTTTTACACAACTTGCACACATCTTACTCAACTTTCACATCTTCAACTCAACTTTCACATCTTCAACTCAACTTTCACATCTTCAACTCAACTTTCACATCTTCAACTCAGCTCGCACACTTTTTACTAAGCTCGCACACTTTTTACTCAACTTGCACACCTTTTACTAAACTTGCACACTCTTTACTAAACTTGCACACTCTTTACTAAACTTGAACATGTTTTTACTCAATTTGCCCATTTTTTACTTAACTTGCACATTTTTTACTCAATTTGCACATTTTTTACTCAATTTGCACATTTTTTACTCAACTTGAACAGTTTTTACTAAACTTGAACAGTTTTTACTAAACTTGAACAGTTTTTACTAAACTTGAACAGTTTTTACTAAACTTACACACTTTTTTCTTCAACTTGCACATTTTTTTCCCAACTTGCACATTTTTTTACTCAACTTGCACATTTTTTCCCAACTTGCACATTTTTTACTCAATTTGCACATTTTTCACTCAATTCATACGTTTACTCAATATTTACATTATTAATACATATTGCTCATTTTTTTACTTATTTTGGATATTTTTGCTTTTCTACTTCCTCTTTATCTTTTTTCGCATATAAAGTTTTACTCATTTTGAACATAATGTACTCAATTTGCATATGTTTTATCAATTGTTTTGCACATGTACTCAACTTGCACAGTTTTTTTTTACTCAATTCGCATGTTTTTAAATTCTTTAGCCACATTATACACATTAGAAATATAAAAGGATACTAGAAATATAAACGTGATACATGAAAAATTAAAAATAATATGTAAGTGTCTGAAAATTACTTGACTTTTGCACTACGAAATGAATTTAGAATTGAATTTAAGAACAATGATGATCATAGTTTCACAGATCGTAATAATTTGTCAAGATGCTACAAATTTATTAACTTCCCGTAGGGTTTCTCGACGATTTGCAGGTTTCTGAACATTTTGGCATACCTCAGAAAAAATGGATGTGTGTGTATGTGTGTATGGATACAATTTTTCGATCACGTTTTCGGGCGCACGGATCAATCGATTTGAAAGGTTCAAAAAACATTCGATTCCTATTGATAGGGAGATGTCTGATTAGTTTTTGGCAAAGGCAGATCTAGCAGTTATGGAGATAAAGACCAAAGAGTGCAGAAAATTGAAATCGAGTTTTTGAGAGAACGGAGCATCCGATTTGAATGATCTAAAAAACATTCAATTAGTAATGATTGGGAGAAGTAGTTATTTATTTTTGGGCAAAGGCAGGCCCAGCCATTTCGAAGATACAGAGCTTTCTGCTTGTTTTACAACATTTTATCACTCTTTTTGGTTTTTTTTTTGTTTTTTAATCTCTTTGTCTTTTTAGTAATTTTTGAATATAATTTGCTAATTTTGAACATAGTCTTAACTCACTTTGAGCATTTCCCGTTTTTTTTTATTTTTACTATTTTTAATTTTTACTCATGTTTGTACGCTTTTACTATAGTTTTTTAAAATGAGACATTCTCTACATATTTTGCAAATTCCTGACACAACTTACATATTTTGTACTCGCTGCACATAACATTGCTGTTATTTTTAGATTTATATATATATATATATATATATATATATATATATATATATATATTCTGTACATATAATTAATTTATGGCAGTGTTTATTACTGAATCTATGTTTAAACTCGTTTTTTTTTGAAATTCGACATCGTAAAATAAATAAACAGAACGGTTTTTGTTTCGAATCGTTCGACTAGCGTGTGTTTGTTCTTTTTTCGTGTAAACACGAAAAATCGACGACTTTTCCAACACCGAACATACATACAAACACATGTTGTAATACTTATATTACGTACAGCTTTAATTGATACACAAAAACACATGTTAAAGGAAGAATAATTAGATAAAATTATTTTTTGCTTTTTCTTTTAATAATTATTTTTAACTAATGTCAATTACAATCTTATTAGATCAAGAAAATCATTTTTCACTCATTCTATATACATTAGTTAATTGTTTTCCTCATTTTTTTTGTTCACTTATTTGCACTCCTTTTTATTATTTTTGCACACTAACACATTTGCTTTACTCATCTTACTCATGTTTTACTCGTTTTACTAAGTTTTAATCATTTTGCACACATTTTACTTATCTCACATATGTTCTACTCATTTTACATATATTTTACTCATTTTGCACATATTTTACTTATCTTGCATATGTTTTACTTATTTTACACACATTTTACACATTTTGCACATATTTTACTTATCCGACATATGTTTTACTCATTTTACATATATTTTACTAATTTTGCATATATTTTACTGTTTTACATACGTTCTAATAATTTTACACACATTTTACTAATTTTGCACACATTTTACTTATCTTACATACGTTCTACTTATTTTCTATACATTTTACTCATTTTGCATATATTTTGCTATCTTACATACGTCTTATTAATTTCGCACACGTTTTACTTACTTTTCACATGTTTTACTAATTCTGCACATATTTTACTTATTTTACAGATATTTTACTCATTTTGCACATGCTTTAGTTACTCTACACACGATTTGCTCATTTTGCACATATTTTACTAATCTTACATACGTTTTACTTATTGTGCACATATTTTACTTATCTTACGAACGTTCTTCTCATCTTGCTTATAATTTACTTATCTTACATACGTTTTATTACTTTTGCACACGTTTTACTCAATTTGCACATGCCTCACTCATTTGCACTCTTTATACTAATTAAAAAGTGTGCAAACTTTTACTTATTTGCTTTATCTATTTACACATATTTTACTCATTTTGTTTATTTTTTACTATTTTCATATTTATTTTACTCAAAATTTCAATTGTATGCAATTGCATTTAAATACTTATTTTATATTTCTCGTTTTACACAAGTTTTATATATTTTCTCTTTATCACACATTTTTTACTTATTTTGAATATGTCTTAATCATTCTGCACATGTGCTCGTTTTGCATATTCTATACCAATTTTGCACATGTTTTACTAATTCTGAATGTTTTTACTCATTTTGTGTACGTTTTATTTGTTCTTAAACATACTGTACATGTGTTACTCATTTTGTTCATTTCATACACAACTTGTACATTTTTTACTCCACTTGCACATTTTTCACTCCACTTGCACACTTTTTACTTAACTTGCACATTTTTTACTCGACTTGCACATTTTTTTTACTCAGCTTGCGCGTTTTTTTTTTACTCAACTTGTACACTTTTTACTCAACTTGTACACTTTTTACTCAACTACACTTTTACTCAACTTGTACACTTTTTACTCAACTTTTACACCTTTTACTCAACTTGTACACTTTTATCAACTTGTACACTTTTTATTCAACTTGTACACTTTTTACTCAACTTGTACACTTTTTCCTCAACTTGTACACTTTTTCCTCAACTTGTACACTTTTTACTCAACTTGCACACTTTTACTCAACTTGCACACTTTTTACTCAACTTGCACACTTTTTACTCAACTTGCACTTTTTACTCAACTTGTACACTTTTTACTCAACTTGCACATTTTTCACTCAATTACACATTTTTAATCAACTTGCACATTTTTTACTGAACTTGTTTTACTCAATATGCATATTTTTTACCTAACACTAATTTTGCAAATACTTTACTCTTTTTACGCAAGTTTTACTTATTTTACAGAAAATTTATTCATTTCGTATATTTTTTTACTCATTTACAAATTTATCTCTTACCATTTAACTTTTTCAACAGTTTTACTCTCTTTTGCTTGTAAACTTAAGGTGTAAATTTGTTTTACTTTACTTTTTTACTTATTTTATATACATTTTTTACTTTTTTGGTCATTTCTTTTTTACTCTGCATTCTTCTTAGACACACTTAATTTACTCAGTTTTTAATTAATAATTTTACACTTTGTGTGTTTACAATGAGTATTTTTTACTCACTTGCACATTTTATAATTATGTTACATATTTTTACTCGTTTTACACTATTTTACTTTTTTTGCATATTGCTTACTAAGTCTATATTCTTTTACTCATTTTTATATTGATCTAAGTATACTATTTTACATTATAAATATCTTATTTAACAACTATTGGAATTCTTATGAAACCAATCTAATTGTAAGGGGCCAATTCTCGGATAAAATCGAAATGTCATGGTATTGCTATATGGATCTATTATTCGTATGAATCGGTAGCAAAAACTGCCAAAAAGTCATGTATTTGTTGTGCGATCAGGCGTTTCAGACATAAAATCTAACCTACAAAACGCTAACAAATAGCAATGTTATCATAACTGCATCTTTCTGATTTGCTATTGATAACACATACGTGAAGATAGGTTTTATGTAAAACACATGATTGCACTGCAAATACATAGCATTTTGACAGTTTTACTACCAATTAATACTAAGATAGACCCGTAACATAGCGGGACTTTAACATTTATATTTTATCGCAGAATTAACATGTAAATGTATCTATTTTTACTATCTTATCTTCATCGTTAATTAAGTAAAATAATATAAGATACCAAGCTTATCTTATACTCGGCCTGTTTTATTCATGAATGTTACCTAATCTTATTTAACGCCTTTGACATGGGTACCAATTAGGAAAAAATATATCGTGACATTCAAAAGATCAGCCCATTTTGGGCACTGCGGTGTAAAATGGCAATGGGAAACCTCTCACACTATTCTTCCCTGAATCGTGTTCGAGTTTAACTCAGCTCACGGACCTGCCCTATGGCAATACTACTCATTATTATTATTATTCAAAAGATTGTGCTCCTGTTTTGTGAAATGGTTGTTCGTCCCTGTTTTGAGTCCTTTTGATGTTTGAATTATCGATCAGTCGGTACAAACGAAAACAGTTCTAAAAATAATAACTCTGACTGGAATACTAAACGTACACAAACACTCATACACATGTACAAACACATTTATGTATATATACATATGTAAGGGCAGACTAATATCGAGCTGGATGACTGAAGAAAGACTGATGAAAGTAATAGAAGAGAAATAGGATTCTGCAACAGAGTAAAAGATTATAAGATTATGATTATAAAACTGATTAACATATATTCACAACCATTTTCTCGAGCTCTTTACAATTCCAGAAATTTCTCTAGGCAAGTCCTTCGAAATCCTACTAAAAAACCTATTTACACCCCAGAATGGATCTAAAAAAACTTGCAAACAAATTAACAAAATTACCAATTCAATCATTTCTCCGAGCCCCCATTGGTCAAATCCCGCAGCACCTGCGACAGATCTCTCTGCACTACCCTCCGAGCCCCCCTGTGCTCCACTAATAGAGCGAAACTATCATACAGATGGGGATTATCTTCGCTGAAATGAACTTCTGAATAATTAACGAATCGCATGCCGCATACGTCACCTGCAGGGGGGGAGGGGGTAAGGGATAATGGATTAACATACAGCCACCGAACGATCGAAAAGGAAAAGGAAACTGGGATGGATACATGTCACCGGAGAATGGTAGTCACTTTCACAAGGAGAACATTTTTTTACTCATTATATGACTTATCTTTTTGCATACGTTATTTTATTTACTACACACACATTCACAGTGTTTTTACATTTTTACTTGCATTTAAATATTTTGAATCTTTTTTTTCATCAAGGATTTTTTACTTATTTTGCACATTTTTTGCTCATTTTTACATTACTCCATTTGCTGGTGCGTTTTTACAAGTAACCAGTTACCATTGGCGAAAGTAGTCAAAAATGCAACTTTGAGAGAATGGAGCATCCGATTCGAATGATTCAAACATCATTTTACTTGTATTCACGGAGTGCAAAGTTGGTTACATTTTTGCAAAGGCATCAGATCCAGTAGAGAAAAAAGTTTAACAATTGAAATTTGGTTGTCTGTATTGATCATTACAAATCATTACTATTGATTTATTTATTTTATTTATTTATTCATGTACAAGTAGAAATATTGATACACAGATTACAGGTTGACAAGTAGATAGGTAGACAAGTGAAAAGGTAAATAGTTGAGCAGGTAGACAGGTAGACAGGTAGACAATTAGTCAAATAGGAAGATAAAAAGATAGATAGGTAGGCATGTAGACAGATAAGGTAAAAAAGTATATAAGTAGTCAGGTTGATTGGTAGACAGGTAGGCAGTTAGACAAATAGGAAGATAAAAAGATAGATAGGCAGCCATGTAGGTAGATAAGAAGGTAGGTAGGTCAAAAAGTATATAAGTAGGCAATTATACAAATAGGAAGATAGAAAGATAGACAGGCAGACAAGTAGTCAGGTAAGAAGGTAGACAGCTAAAAAAGTTTACAAGTTGGTTGGTCGATTGTAGGCAGATTGACTGGTATACTGGTAGACAGGTAAATGCGTAAATAAATATACAGATAAACAGGTGAACAGATAGGAAGGTACAAAAGTAGACAGGTACAAAAGTAGACAGGTTGACACTTAGACTATTTGACACGTAGGCAGGTAGATAATTGGAGAATTAAACAAGTAGACTGTTAAAGGTTGACACTTAGACAGGGTGACAATTGGACTGATTGACACTTACACAGGTAGATAATTGGACAAGTAAACAAGTAGACTGTTAGAGGTTGACACTTAGAAGGTTGACACTCGGACTGGTTGACACTTAAACAGGTAGATAATTGACACTTAGGGACAGTGGTGACACTTAGACAGGTTGACACTTAGACAGATTGACATTAGACAGATTGACAATTAGACAGATTGACATATAGACAGATTGACATATAGACAGATTGACAATGAGACAGATTGACAATTGAACAGGTAAACAAGTAGACTGTTCGATAAGTAGATCATCTACAAAACAAATATTTATTGATTAAATCTTTACATATCGGGAAGTTTATGCAACTTGCCTTAGGGCAAAATGCCAGTTACTCATAGTATATTTGTCAAATGCAACTCGCCAGGGCATATGCTGCATATCGTTAAATGGGACTTGAAGAGAGGTATGCTAATTTGGTTTTACATATTAATCAATATGTCAATATTATTTTTAATAGAAGATAATTTTAAAGCTTCATTTTAACTAAAAGTGCAACTTGCCATTAGGCAAATCCCGAACACTCTTATGCATGCGACATATCAATGAAAAGAGCCCGAAGAGACGAATACAAAATTAGTATTAGTATTAGTATTTGCTGTCTATTTACATTACATTATATTGCATTATCAACTTGCCAATAGGTCCTTCCCTAAAAAAAAATCCATTGCCCATTATGAGTTTCACAACTTGTTAAGCGACGTTTTATTATTCCACTATTGGCGTGTGCACTAATATTCTAAGTGGCCCCCCGACAATGGACTAAATTCACAACAATGGAACCTGTATTAAACCAGTGAGAAGGGGGCTGCGTTATTAAGTATTGTTGTGGAATAAGAAAAGACTCCGCGCTGTGAATACTAAACGATTCTAGATTGCCTCCGTGATGGCAAAAAGAAGGTTCCGAAAGGAAACGATTTTAGGATGCTTTTTGTACGGTTTTATAAAAGAAGGTTCTATGAAGGAACCGAGGCAAATTAGTTCTACTGGTTACGGTTCCAAGGAGGTCTCGGAGGCAATGAGTCTAGATTTTTTCTATACGATTTATGAAAAAGATTTTGAATGAGAGCACCGTTAAGACAACCATTCTAGATCGCCTCTGACTTTTTAAAATTTAAATAGAAGATTCGAGGAGCAATGTACGAACTGAAACAATAGGTTCTAAGTGGGCACCAGAGCAAAACAATTCTAGATTCAATTCGGCCACGTTAAATTAAAAAAAAAGGCTCCAAGGGAGCACCAGGGGGAACGATTCTTTATGATTCCTGAAAATATTATACCAAGATGGCACCAGGAGAACTTTGTTATATTGGTATATTGTTCTCGTCTTGTTAGTGTTTAAAAAGAATGCTCCATGGGGGCACCTAAATGATTTTACATCGCTTCTGCCATGTTAAAAGTTAAAATAATGGTTCCAGGGGGACCGCCGGATTGATTGGTTCCGTTTGACACTGCAAAAAGAATTTGATTTGTTGGTCACTATTTATGATTTTGTAATAAAAATGAAACTGGGCTGGATATATGTACTAATATCTTTATACACGTGATTGGGTTGTAAAACGGTTTCGATTTTAATCCAATGTTAAAAACTAGTTTTTTATTTCGATCGAGAAGTGAGACACGTTTTGATACGACAATGAGAGAAAGTTGCAGTTTTTTATCACGGACGTTTTATTTGCATAATGCGACATTAATTTAAAGACTTTGTATTCACTTTGAATAAAAATTACTTAATTATGTTGCGTCATTCACCCGCATGCGGCGCTGTAGTCGCCTTATCAAACCTATATGTTTAACGTGTAACTATATTTATTAATTATTTTATTTTATTAATTAAATTTATTTATTTATTAAATTAAATTTTATATATCAAAGTCTAAGAATAATATTGTGTTCTAATAACCTTATGTTGCCTGCTTTGCTCGTGCGCGTCGCTACGGTCGCCTTAGCAAAGTTATAAACCACGTATACTGTCATGGCGACTGACATGAAGTTAGTCTTACAAATATACTTCTGTCATTTTACTTGTTTGTGAATATTAGTTTATTAATTTTATTAGTGATTATTCGATTTAAGATTTTTTTTTGGTCTGTTTAATTTCTAATCTAATAATCAAAAATAAATTTTAATATTTTTTTAGATTCAGTTAGTTTGGGATGCAATAAGGCATTATAAGTAAATTGATTTCGGATTCAAAGTTTTATTTATTAAATTATTTGTATTTATTAATCTGTGAATAATATTCTGTTCTAAAAAAGCTTTGTTGCCAGCTTCGCTGGTGTGCGTCGCCGCGGTCGCCATAGCAAAGTTATAAACCATGTTAACTGTCATGGCGACTGCCTTGAAGTTAGTCTTACGAATAAACTTCGGTCATTGTACTTCTTTGTAATTATCACTTTATCAATTTTATTATTTTACGAATATTCGATTTAAAATCTAATGATAAAAAATAACTTTAAATTTAATTTTTTTAAGATTTAGTTAGTTTTTCTCAAATCATTAGTATTTTATTATTAGAATCGACATACGTTTCGAAAACAGTTGTGTTCTCAACAGGGTTTATTTTCAAACTATATTTATTAGGTCCGTTATAATTTAGACTAAATAAAATATCGATTTTATTTCGCGAAAGTAAACTTTGAATTTGCAAAATAAACATTTGTCTAAAATTAAATCGGATTAAATTAAACAGACGTTTCATTTAGGAAACTAAAGTAGGCAGATTCGGAATTGAAATTGTGTTAGAGATATGAATATTAAATGCAATATGCTTTATTATTAATTTCCTGATAGAGAAGTTTTGCAGAAAATCCGACTTACTAATGTTATGTTTTAAGTCATACTGAATCATTTGACAACGAAATTGGAACATAAATTTGTATGTACATGTATATATATATATATATATATATATATATATATATATATTATATGTATAACTTTATCCTTGATTACTTTTAAAAGTCGTTATTAAATATACGAGACATATTTATTTTCCGCTCAACTTTTCGGTTTTCAATATCTTATTTATTTCTTTCCGTCGTTTGTGTGTGTATCTATTTGTATTTGTGTTTGGATATAAAATATGAAATGGGAGAGAATGTAAAAAAGATTTCCATAATAAGAAACTGTTGTGAAAAATGACTTTTTAAATGACGCTCACGTTATTCCGAGACATTGTCGAGGTACTTTAGACACGACATATATATATCTTATATATAAAAATGGAGCTCTCTTTCAAATGTCCAAGTAAAACTCGAAAACGGCTAAACCGATTTGACCAGTCTTAGTCTTGAAAAATTCGTGCCAATCCAGAGAAAGTCCAAAAGGTGAGAAATTATTAACTTCCCGTAGGGCAAGTTATATTAATCGCAAAAAAATCAAAAATGAAAATTTTTATATATCTTTACGTTTCAGAGGTTTCTGAATATTTTGGCATACCTCAGAAAAAATGGATGTGTGTGTGTGTGTGTGTGTGTGTATGTACGTGTGTATGTATGTGCGGATACAAATTTTCGTCGACGATTTCGGGAACACGGATCAACCGATTTGAATAATTCAAAAAACATTCGATTCGTATTGATAAGGAGACGTGCTGATTAGTTTTTGGCGAAGGCAGGTCTAGCCGTTCCGAAGATACGGGGCAAAAAGTGCCGAAAACAATAACTCAGTTTTTAAGAGAACGGAGCGTTCGGTTTGAATAAATAAGCGAAAAACATTTCACTTTTATTGACAAGATGAAGAATCGATAAAATTTTTATGAAGGTAGGTCTAGCGGTTTCGGAGATATGGAGGAAAAAGTAAAAAAAAATGAGCCATTTGGCGGTCAAAAATGATCATTAGACATAAGCACATCAAATTATCAGATATTTTAAAGAGATTTTAACAATAAGTATACATTTTGTTAATATTCCTATGGGTTCCGTACCAATGCTTAGACAGCGACGCGGCGTTTACGCGCTTTATATTTTGTCCCTATGCAGTTAAAGCAGTACGATTGCTTTGAAAAAAATAGTTCAGATCTTGCACAATATGTCAAAATAAAGAAAAAAAATTTTTTTTCAAAAAAAAAATTAAAATTTTTTTTTTTTTTTTAAAATTTTTTTCGAAAAAAAGTAATTTTTTGTCCAATTTATAGTTTCTGAAAAATCTTATTTTTTCAAAGTAATTTTTTTTCAAAAATGTTAATCGTTTTTAAAAAAAATAATAATTTTTGGCACGGGAAGTTCCAGCAATTTGCCTTAAGGCACGATGCCTTAATTGCCTTAAGACAGAATTTCACTTACAGCTAGTTTCAAAATCGCTTTAGAAACTTTACATTTTTAATTTGAAAATTTTTGTTGAAGCGTAATGTAAATAAAACAATAGACGGTGGCTAATACTTGAAATGTCAAACGTTTTTGACAGATGATGTTCGATTATGTTTAATAGGATGTTTTACGTGAATATTATTTAATTATGATTAAATTGTAGCAAGTAGTTTTGTTTGTAGTTTTATTTACATACAAAAACGTTAGTAATCGGGCCGCAAGTGTTACTAGAAACTCAAAATATCAACTTTTTTGAAATGTTAATATGAAAATGCACTTTTAGCATATTTTCTCAAACACGAAGCTCTGAAAGATGTCATTTGTATCATTATTTACTCATTGGTATTTATAAAACATTTTCTAGGTTATATTATTTTTTATTTATGTTATTTAAATTCAGAAGCTAATTTTGGTATCGATCAAATGGACATTTCGTCGAATAACATTTTCCCAGTTATAATTTCCCAGAATTTATCGAAGAATGGATAGTAATGTATGAAGGTCCGGGGTTAAAAAGGTCCACCACCGATGTGTCAAAAATCAGTAAACTTAAGCATTGTTTAACAACAATATTTGAAAGTAGAGGAAAAAAGATGTATAGCCAGCTATAACCTTGATTTAAAGACTTTGCTATCGGGAGATAAACGGTAATCTTTAAAAATCCATAAGGAAAGTGTTGTCTTCAGTTGGTAATTTTTTAGCATTAGTTAAAAATGTAATTGTTTTGTAAAATACATTTAAAATTAAAATAAGACATTAAACCTGTTTGCCACCTGGCCGTTACAAGTTACTCCGCCTATAGGTAAAAAAGTCTAGATAACAAATTTTAAAATTGACATATTTTAAACAGCAAAAAAGCATCTTTCTACAATGATGAAGTAGCTTTACTGATTGTAGTCAGATAACTGTTCGTTTGACATGTGTTATTTGTTGTGATATATTTGGTTTGATTTATATAATATTTTTAATATTTGCTCAAAGTCAAATTGGACCTTTGTGCATCGCCCTGCTCTACATATATAGTTTTTATTAAATTTACTTTAATTCATCGAATGTTACTTGAAACTTCTCAAAAGTAATCAATAAGTCGAAAGACCAAAAAAGACTTGGATTGGATTATACCATGTTTTCTATAGTAAGTGTATAAAACTTCCAGTTTAATTGTATTGACAAAATATAGACAAACTAATGGGGTTTATAATACCTCATTGTATATAGCATTCAAATAACACATCCTTATACTTAATATTTTTGATTCTCTAGAAATTGTTTAGAATATACGTTACTTAGCAAAAGACAATTTTGTGTTACAAAAGCACATATTATATTTAGTACTCTTTTCTTCACAAAAATTACAAAATAAATGACTGAATGAATGAGTCAATAAATTAAAAAATAACATAAATATAATTAAGGGAATAATTTTTTTTTACGACCATATCTATTTAAACAATTCTAAATGATTTAACAATAACAATAATAATGAATGTATTATTAATGATTTCAAATACGTTTCTTAAGTTTCGTTTCGTTTCCGAACGCGATTTGAATCCGAAAACGGATTCGGGCTAATTCGGATTAATCAGGAGATAAAAATTCAGCACATGGTTCGTCTGAACGAACCAATGACGAAGTTGTCATTGACATCGATATGGTGTCAATGACAATTGACACATGGAATAGAAAATACAAATATATATACATAGTGTGTATGTATGTGTGTGTATAATTTTTGTATTATACTCGTTGAGTATAAAAATGTTCGTCCATTTGAAGAAGCCTTACAAGGGATAAAATTACAATTTGCGCAAATTACTTTGCGAAACATTTTTCTCGTTCGCGAAATGAAAATGGAGGAAAATTTCATTACAGAGCCAGAAGACGAAAACGTACACAAACACGTGTATATGTATGAGTATTCGTATTGCGTCTACGAGGTACTCGGTTCGATCCCACGTACCCGACAAACCTGACACCATCGCGTATTTCACATGAAAATTTAGATAAACTCATACTCATATACTCATTTATATATAATAATACATATTTCACAATAGTTTTGCCTTGTGTCAATAATTTGCATCATGCAGAAGCAATATATGTTTTACACATATACATATTTTTATACCTATTATATATTATATATAAAATATCTTAAAATTAAATATCAAAGGATTCGTTCTTCGGCTCGATACCGTACATTCAACGGCCTGGCATCGTGCTGCAGCCATATATGTTTTTTTTCTAGGTACTGCGGTGCGCTCAGACAATGGATAAACTCTAATATTAAACACTCCTTAAATTAAGGAGTTTTACTACACCACTAGACTTGCCTTCGGGCAGACCACCATGTCGTATGTATGTATGTTTAGGTCTAGTTTCTCTAACACCGTCCCCATTAGTCTGGCCCCATGGGGGGTACCGTAGCACCGCATGGTGCTCCCAAGGGGGCACAAAGTTAAATATAATCCCCCGAAGGCTACGGTTCTTGTTTATCAATATATTTATAGGGTAAAACTTTTTTTTATTATATTAAAAAAATCAGCATACAAAGTTTGTACCAACAGATATATGGTGCTGAACTGTAATTAAAAATTTTAGAATTACTTGTACATAACCTTCAAGTTTATCTCTCTAGAAGTTTGTAATTTTCATTTATTTGTGATTTAATTTAATTCTACATCGGCATCAACCCCACTCGTTTGTTCGTGAAAAAATTAATTAACCGAGCGGCCCCCTTCGGTGCCCCTTGGGGTGCTCCGTCCTACGCAGAGTTTAATAAGAAGGAAAAAGTGAGATAATTGATTGTGATAGTTGTGAAGATTTTTTTTTTTTTTGAAGAATTTGTTACTTTAATTTTTTAATTATTTTTGTGTAGAAATATGAATTTTTAGACAACTTTGAGACTCTTTGTAACCTCATATAACATTAAAAAATGAACTTTGTAAATATGTAAAATGCTATAGATCTAATAGTTTTTTTTGACATATAAATAGTAATAAAATTAATTCAACTAATCAATATTCACAAATTTTATATTTAATAACCGAAAGTTTATGAAACTAACTTCATGCCGGTCGCCATGACAGTTTACATGTATCACAACTTTGCCAAAGCGACTGCAGCGCCATATGCGAATGAATGACGCAACTTAATGAAGTCATCTTTATTCAAAGTGAATACCCAGCCTTACAATTATGTCGCATCATGCAAATAAATAAAAAGTACGTGACAAAAATTGCAACTTTCACTCATTGTTGTATCAAAACGTGCCTCAAGTATCTTGATTCAAATGAAAAAACTAGTTTTTAACATTGGATTATAATCGAAACCGTTTTACAACCCAATCACATTGTACATGCGTAATTGCTCATGGACATGTATCCAACCCAGTTTTTTTTTTATCACAAGAAAGCCATCTTTTTAAAGGGATATGTTCACGTTGCAATGTTGACAACATAACCACATGGAGTGAAATTGTTTAAATAACTTGTACTTTGTACTACATATAAGATTAAATATATAAAGCTTCTTGAAATTTTATGTATATTATATATATATATATATATATATATATATATAGATATATATATATATATATATATATAGAGTTCGGTATGCATTTCCTAAACCCGAACCTTAACCTAATTAAAAGGGTCCGGACAACCTTTTAACCTTTCACCCAGAAATGTTTGACTTGTGTGTGGGCAAAGCCATAAGGCATTTCTATTCGAAAATTGTATTACTCCACATACACACATATTTACACACACGCATGTATATATATATATATATATATATATATAATTTGTGTGTGTGTGTTTTATAAATATCACATAATCTGTCAGGTATTCGATTGATATGAATTATATATTTGCATAGCTTTTTTATGCTAGCAGATGATTTGTAAAGTGGATTCAACTTGTCAGAATTAATAACAATTGTTTATTATTTATCTATTTATTTATTCCGTGTCTCCTTATCTTTGCAGAGCCGATAACAGTCGAGGAACCCTCTCGCCATGGGTTGCCTGTCGAGTAAAGACAAGCTGACGAAGGAAGACATGGATTTCCTGAAGTCGCACACGAGGTACGATGAGGCGACCATCAAGGAGTGGTACAAAGGATTTAAGGTGAGAGGATGGAAAGGACAAGGGTTGGGGCACATATTCTCTTTGGTGTCTCTGGTGCCCGAGTAATTAATTAAAATGATTGTTTGTCGTAATCCTTTGATTTATCAGTAGTCGGTATTGTTGGTATTCTTTGATTTATCAGTACCCAGTATTGTTGGTTCTACGAGGATTTGTTCTTGGTTTAGAACTTCGCATTTTAGCTTGTATGACTGCCAACGGTTATATTACGTTTATACAGATTTATCATTATATTGATTGTCATATTTATCACTAGTTTGATCTAATAGTATTCACCATGTACGAGCGTTTACCACCTGTAAGCGTAACATGTTTTTTCCGCATTTACTACCAGTCACAATCTTGTCTGCAGTTATCATCGATGCACTGCCATCTTGCCTGCATTTACCACAGTTGTGCCCTACTATACATACAATACACTATAGTTTTTTAGCATTATCATATTCACTGCTAGTGAGCACAAACATTCTCTTAGCATTTGCCACTTGTGTGCGCTGCAACTTCTTCTGCATTTAATACTAGTGTGCACTACAAACTGTTCCGCATTTACCACCAGTATGCATCACGATAGTTTTTCATGTACCATGGAGTTCACTACAAATCTTTTAGCATTCACCACTAGAGTGCTCTACGGTATCTGCATTTACCGCCATACGCATTACAGTTCAATTAGCTGTTACTACCAGTGTGCGCTATAATTCAGTTAACATTTACCACCAGTGTACTCTAAATTAATTAGCATTTATCATTAGTGTGCCCTAAATTCAACCATTTAGAGCATTTTACCACCAGTGTTTAATACATTTTGTGCATTCGGCACATGTGTCACTGCAATTTTGTCTGCTCTTACCACCAGTGTTCAATTTAACAGGGTCTGTGTTTACCACCGGTATGAACTACAGTAGTTTTGACCAATGTGCAGTGAAATATTCCACTATTATGCATTGCATTATTATTTCGCATTTAATGCTACAATTCTCTTAGCATTTACAGTTGTTGTGCACTATAAATGTAACTGCATTTACCTCTAGTGTGCACTACAATTTTTCTGCATTTACACAACATTGAGCATGACGATGGTTTAGGCATCTACCACTAGTGTACACTACAAAACATTACAACCAGTTTGAACTGCAATCTTGCCTTCATTTAGTACTAGAGTGCATAACAATAGTTTCTGAATTTACCTCTAGTGTGCAGTACATTAGTGCCAATATTCACCACCTACAACATTAGTAATGCAGACTGGTGGTAAATGCAAATGCTACTGTAGTAGCACACATTGTGGTAAATACCACAATCATTGTTATACTAAAACTATAGCAATATGGTCAATACTAATAGCAGTGCACTATTGTAGTAAGATTGTAGTTTACACTGGTGGTAAATGAAAAAATCTGTTATGGTACAAACTCTTGGAAAATGACTGTATCGTTATAGTGCACACTGGTATTAAGTATCGATTTCTTAAAAAAAACAGTAACTCTAAATTTCACAAATTATATCTACCATCTAATTACTACCTTCTCTTGTGTTAAAATAGCGCCACACTCCATATTTATTGTACCGACGCCCCCCTACCGTATAATTATTACCGCGCGTAATAGTTTTTCAACCTCCTCAGCCCCCCATGTAGAGTATTCCCACACAATTCCTCAAAAGGGGTGCTGCGGCAAACATTACATCGGGGGGCGGAGAAGGGTGCTCCCGTCGAATCAAATTTGTGAAATATAATTAGGGCAACGCTTCAAAAGTCGAACGAGAGCGTGCTCAATGAACATTTGCCACGATGGGGGGCCAATGGGGCGTAACTTAAATTGTAGTTATGTAAGTACTCGAGAAGGGAATAAAGAAAATACGCAATGACTTTGGAATGTAGGTTGTTATTGAGTTATTTAAGAGGCTTTGCCGAACTGTAAGCAAAAATGTTAAACATGAACATAGCTTTGTATGTCGCGTAGTACCAATTGTATTTTTAACTATTAGCGTGAAGATAGCCGCGTACCATAGAATTGTTTTAAATGTTTTTTTTTTTGCAGCAAGACTGTCCGAATGGCCGACTGACTCCTGCGAAGTTCGTCGATATGTACAAAATGTTCTTCCCAAGCGGAAATGCGGAAGAGTTTTGCGACCATGTCTTCCGGACATTTGACATGGACAAGAATGGATATATCGACTTTAAGGTAACTGATAGAATTTGTTTTTGATCACCAGTAGAGTCCTAATTTTAAGTATGCTCGCCAGTATAGTTTACTTTTTTTGGTCAAATCCATTTCGTCAGCAATGTTACTTGTCTAAATCGTAGTTGTCTAAATCTCGAAATAATGCTCGTTTACTGCTTTATATAGATTCCAAGTATCTGACCTGTATATTCTAGAAATTGCGAGATGAAGTCTCCAAGTCTATATACAATTTACTCGTCAGTAGGGTTCTATTTTTTCTTATGTTCAAATCATATTCATTCATCAGCAGAAATAATCCAAGGCGCATATTCTCGAAGATCTGAAGATTGTTCTGCTGCTTTTGATAGAGTCCACATCAGATATCAATTAACTCCTTATTTGAGTTCTTCTTTTCACGTTCAAATCATACTCATCCATCAGCAAGGTATACTCCAAAGCGCAGATTCTCGAAGATTTGAAGGTTTTTTCGCCTGCTGCTTTTGATAGAGTCCACATTTCTGATCAAATACAGTTAGCCCTTTAGTAGAGTTCTACTTTTCACGTTCAAATCGTTATCATCATCAGCAGAAATACTCCTTAGCAAGGATTTTCGAAGATTTGAAGTTAGTTTTGCCTGCTGCTTTTGATAGAGTCTGATTAGATATCAGTTAGCTCCTTAGTAGAGTTCTACTTTTCACGTTCAAATCGTTGTCATTCATCAGCAGAAATAATCCAAGACGAGGATTCTCGAAGATCTGAAGGTTGTTCTCGCCTGCTGCTTTTAATAGAGTCCATATCTCTGAACCATACGGATTCATTCTCCACATGTAGACTTCATCAGTTTTTTCTGCAATTTGATACATAGTTTTTTCGTCAGCAGAGTTCTATTTTTTTCTTCGTCACCAGTCAGTAAAATTCTATTTTATTTTGAGTCAAATCATATTCATTTGATAGCAGAAATAATCCAAAGCGAGGACTCTCGAAGATCTGAAGGTTGCTCTTGCCTGCTGCTTTCAATAGTCCATATCTCTGATCCGTACGGATTAATTTTCGACATGTAGACTTCATCAGTTTTTTCTGCAGTTGAATATTTAGTTTGCTCGTCAATAGAGTTCTACTTTTTGGCCGTCAGCAGTCTGTAAAGTTATATTTTATTTTGGTTCAAATCATATTCATTTGATAGCAGAAATAATCCAAAGCGAGGATTCTCGGAGATCTGAAGGTTGTACTTGCCTGCTGCTTTCAATAGTCCATATCTCTGATCCGTACGGATTCATTCTCCACATGTAGACTTTATCTGCAAGTTGATATATAGTTTGCTCGTCAGTAGAGTTTTATTTTGGATTCGTTCTTCATCAAAAATGTAGTTCTCGGAACCTTTTGAGTCAATATTAATCTTAGTGTCCATGTGTCTGATCCCTACGGAGATACGTAGCACTTCATCATTATAAATTTATAAATTTATAACGATTACACAACTCACGGAGCTAGAAACTTTCTGTCGTGTTGTTAAAACTTTAAACGACACGAAATAAATCTGTTTGGAAAAGTTACAGTTTCGAAACAACTTTTGCGAAAGTTTTAGAACTTCTTGTTAAATTAAGTTTCCCCGATTAATTTGAATCAATTAAAATACTTTGGATCACTATACTGTATTAGGAGAAAAAATAATGATAAAGTTTTGGATAGGAGTTTTTGGTGGTAGATAGGTGATTGGTAACAAGTTTTTGGAACTTTTTATACAGATTGATACAAGTTAGATAGCTTAAATTATTCAAATCTAGTTATCTATATTTAGATAGTTATTTTGATTTTTTGTGACACCAGATGATTGGTAAGGTTTTTAATGCACTTCACACATTGTTTAAATCAAATCGCAAATTAGTTTTTAACTTGTGCATCATTTTAGTATATCTCGTATAACTTTTAAACAATTCGATAAATATAGATGATGTATTTGGTGAATTTGTTTTAAACAAATTCATCTATAATATTTTCTAATAAAATTATATTGAAAAGCAACTAATTAATGATTAATGAATAAAGAATGATTAACAAAATTATCTTGAGGAGTTCAAGAAAGCATTACATTCTTGTTTCGTGCATCATGCTAGTACATCTTGTACAACTTTTAAACCATTCGATTAATATTAATGATGTATTAGAGTTAATTGTTTAAAATAAAAGTAGCATCAACATTGTCTAACATCATAACCCTCTACAGCAACTTTGTATACTTTAAAACGCCATTCGAAAATTCTTAATTTGTTTTGACATTGTACTCGCTATAAAGATGCTGCGGTTCATAAAAATATTCATAAGTCGAAAAGCATTCGATTGATATGGATGATGTATTAGAAGAATTTGTACAAAATAAAATAATCTATAGTCTAACAACAACAGACCCTATAACAACTCAGTATTTTCAAAATTGTTTTAAATTGGACACAAAATTTATTTTTTACATTTATTTCAAGTACATTTATTTATTATATCTCTTGTAACTTTAAACCATTCGATTAATAGGATGATGTTTGTTGCGTATTTGTACAAAATTAAATAATCTAAAAAATTGTCTAACATCTGGAATCTCTACAACCATTCCGTATACTCATAATCAGGCCAATTTGAAGAACAAATATATATTAGACGTCCTTGTGTGTGTATATTTGAAGGAAAATCAATAAAATGCCACAAAAAGATATTATATCACGAATTCCGCAAGTATAAGTATTATAACCTGTATATATATATATATATATATATATATATATATATATATATATATACAATTGTATGTATCGGAATAAATTACCTTAGTTAAAGGAGTCTCCTGTGGCGGAGCACCCCGTAGACATTTATATTCATCCTTTCATTATTTTCGTATATTTTACATTTCTTTGTTCCAAAAATATAATAATAAGGATACTCATCGTTTTCAAAAACAAAAAAGACGTTTTATCCTAATCGCTCTGAATATAGAGACAAGGTTTCGTACCAACATAATAATTGATAATAATCAAAAATGCAAAAAAAAACAATATTTTTTATTGGTTTTATAGCGATTTATAAGTGACCAGTTGTTGTAGGACTTCATTGTATTAGACAATGTTGTAGATGATTTAATATAATAATAAGGATACTCATCGTTTTCAAAAACAAAAAAAGACGTTTTATCCTAATCGCTCTGAATATAGAGACAAGGTTTCGTACCAACATAATAATTGATAATAATAAAAAATGCAAAAAAAACAATATTTTTTATTGGTTTTATAGCGATTTATAAGTGTACACAGTTGTTGTAGGACTTCGTTGTATTAGACAATGTTGTAGATGATTTAATATAATAATAAGGATACTCATCGTTTTCAAAAACAAAAAAGACGTTTTATCCTAATCGCTCTGAATATAGAGACAAGGTTTCGTACCAACATAATAATTGATAATAATCAAAAATGCAAAAAAAACAATATTTTTTATTGGTTTTATAGCGATTTATAAGTAGACCGAGTTGTTGTAGGTCTTTGTTGTGTTAGACAATGTTGTAGATTATTCAATTCAGAACAAATTTCTCATATACACCATTCATATTAATCGAATGGTTAGGAAGTTATACGAGTTATACTAAAATGATGTATGAAGTAAAAATCTGATAAAAGTTATTATAAACAATTTATAGAGCTGTAGAAGTACACGAGTTGTTGCAGGACCTTGTTACGTTAGACAATGTTGTATATTATTAATTCAGAACGAATTTCTCATATACACCATTCATATTTATCGAATGGTTTGGAAGTTGCAGGTGTTATACTAAATTGATGTATGATGTAAAAATATTTTGTAAAAGTTATTATAGACAACGATACAAATGGTGTCGATACAAGTTATAGGACATAATTTATTTTTTCATTTTTCTTTTACTTTCATTTTATGTTAATTTTTACAAAAACGGCTTGGCCGATCGTTGCACAATACTAATCAAAGCAAGATCTTACCGAATTATATCAAATGGCTTTGAATTTTGGCTATCACTTGGTATATGAGAAGGCTTAGACAAAATGGTTCAAGTACTCACATGTTTTTTTCCAATTTAGGGTCAAGCGCTTCAGAATGGCTTGTTGAAATCCCTTGTCTTAAGAAATTTAGTTTACCTCGCGCCGCGGAGTACTGCACCACTTGATTTGTGTTAATCAAGTGCAAACTTCTAAAAATATTGTTAAATCATTAAACTTGTTCCTCGGAACAAACTCTATTTTTGGAACCCCGTAGCTTTTCAGGGCAGGGGTCAATACACACTGATACAGATCTATTATCAAATACACAATTATCGATATTCTTTATTTTTTACGTAATTTTCAAAAAAAATGATTTAATTTGTGGTTTTAAAGTTAACCGAGATAATTTAATTTTGTACAAATTATCCAAATGCGTCATTCGTATTAATCGAATGGTACAAATGCTACCATGTTTATAACAAACTAGCAACCGGGCGAACTCCGTTTCACCACCAGATGGTTTCATTTTATGTAACATTTCGTTTGGTGATTAAAAGATGAAGAAAAAATTGCCTACTGTTGAAGTTGAATAAAAATTTGAACATTACACGTGATTGATTTGATGGTTTCCAATTGAAATGATAGGAAACGAATAATTTATTTTTACTTTTTTTGCACAATTTCACAGTGAACACAATGCCGGTTTGTCACATGAAATTAACTGAGCAGAGAACAAAGAGTAGCTGTCAAACAAATGAGTAGCAGTCAAACAAAAAATATTAGTTTGTAGTACATACTAAGTATCAGAGATTACGCTGTATGTGAAAAAGAAAAGTGTTTTCCACTTT
>NW_020536999.1:90393587-90463899 GCF_003426905.1 Ctenocephalides felis
ATATTTTTCAAATAGATTAATATTTCTATTATCTTTTTAAAGTTTAAAAAAAGAAAAGAATTTAATATTTCCTTACGACAAAACAATTCTTCTAAACTCGTTCGTTTTCAGTTTTTTCGTTATCTCATTTATTTACTACGATCTGGCCTGTTGCCAACATTACAAAAAATTTCCTAGTCGAGAGAAGAAAGCATATATTCTATTTCAAAAAAATGTGGTCAAGGAATTTTAGTGGAATAAAATAAAGAACAATTTGCCAATAATATAAATTATATCAATTGTAGTAATAATTTTACTTGAATAAGTATTTTACCAGTACATTTTCGGTTGCAGTATTTGTCATCATAGTAGGCACATTCAGCACCAACATATTACAATTACACTTTTCTACTTTAAATAGTACAGCTTTACGAGCTAGTTAATAATTGAATTGTACCAACAGAGTCTGGAGGGAGACCTGATAAAAGTCTGTTATCTAAGACTTTTACTTTTCGGATAAAACTTATCAATTTTAGTATTTTTCGTCACATACTTTTATTACCCTACCGGTACATCCGTACGAGCTCGTTAAAAACGCAATTCTACTTACCCAAGTTTAAATCCCCGAATCGGCCTTCGGAAATTTCAACAAACCTCCCTACAATGTCTGAAATGGATTTATAAGCCCCGTGAGGCCCCTCACACCCCCTTTCATAATCTGGATTAAATCCTTGGGGGGTCCCTGCGATGGGGCGTTAAGCTCCGCATTTACATTGCATAAAGTAAATGGAGCGATTGTTGTGAGTAATTTTTAATCGGAGGGAGGGCTTGGGGGTAATACTTTGATTGGGGTTTGATTTTACTTTTTGAGGTTAGGTTTTGGAGAAATTACTTTGTGCTAGATAGTGCTCACAAACTCATACTGTTATTAACTTCCCGTAGGGCAAGTTATAGTAATCGCAAAAAAAACGAAAATGAAAATTTTATATATCTTTACGTTTCAGAGGTTTCTGAACATTTTGGCATACCGTAGAAAAAATGGATGTATGTGTGTGTATGTGTGTGTATGTGCGTGTATGTGTGTGTGTGTGCGGATACAAATTTTCGTCGACGATTTCGGGAACACGGATGAAGCGATTTGAATAATTCAAAAAACATTTAATTCATATTGATAAGGAGACGTGCTGATTAGTTTTTGGTAAAGGCAGGTCTAGCCGTTCCGAAAATATGGGGTAAAAAGTGCCAAAAACGGTAACTCAGTTTTTAAGAGAACGGAGCGTCCGATTTGAATAATTCAAAAAAAATTTTACTTGTATTGACAAGATGAAGAATTGATCAAATTTTCATGAAGGCAGGTCTAGCGGTTTCGGATATCTAACAAAAATAGTAAAAAAAAATGCTATTTGGCGGTCAAAAATGAACGTTAGACATATGCACATCAAATTATCAGATATTTTATAGAGATTTTAACAATAAGTATAAATTTTGTTTACATTCCTATGGGTTCAGTACCAATGTTTACGCGTTAGATGGCGACGCGGCGCTTACGCGCTTTGCTATTTCGTCTTTATGCAGTTAAAGCAATACGATTGCTTTGAAAAAAAAAGTTCAGAATTTCCAAAATATTTCAAAATAAATGATTTAAGATAGAATGATTTAATATGGTTTGAAATTTTATTATAAGTTTCAAATCATTGATCAACTTTTATTGATTATTATTGATTATTTTTAATTACTCGAATTTTGAATTGCGGTACGGGAAGTTCCAGCAATTTGCCTTAAGGCACGATGCCTTAATTGCTTTAAGACAGAATTTTACTTACTGCTGGTTTTTGTTTAGTTTTGGTGTTAGTTAGGTGTTTGTTTTTTAGTAGTTTTTTATCCAATCGAGATTGACTTTCTCGTCAGTATATTCTTCTAGTTTAATGTTTAAGTTGCTCGTCGGTAGAGTTAATTTTTTTTCGATAACCCATGGTTATGAAATGCTGAATCCTGTTTTCGAAACTTTTGTTTTCTTTAACCCAAAAACAATTTTTGCAATTTTTTTTGTTTAGTGATTCCTTTCTCTTTCTTTTCCTCTCACCTCTTCTTTTCAGTCTCTCCCTTTCCTTTTCTCTCTCTGTATCCATTTTTATTTTTATAAAAAACACCTAAATTTCATATAGCATTGCAAGTGAGTGCTTGCATTTAACACTTTTAAAATATTCTGTATATAGTAATTTTTACTTTATCCCATCTTAAAAAAAAACTATCCCATTATCCCCACCATTTCCTTTCCTTTCCTCTATCTATCTCACCTTCTATCTCTTTCCTTATCCGCTCCCGCCATCTACATTCGTCGCCTATAACTCGTTTCTATCTGACGCTCGAACCTTTCGGGTTCAGTTCTCGACTAGATCGCCCACCCGGGCGTATCGAATTGAAGTGATTTGCGCGCGCATTTTGAATCGGATCGATATTCGAATTTGTAACTGGACACGAAGAGGCCCCCCGCTTTGACAGGGAAATGCGTCGCCTGTCGGAGCACCCCACATGATAATGGACACACATTATAAAATTGTTAGTTCTATTTACTAATTTATTATATTTATAAATAATACTTAAATTTATTCATTATTTAATTATTACATTTGTTGATTTATTAATAAAGTAAACCAAAACGAATATAATTCTAGAAATGCAATCGTTATTGTCACAAGTTTAAATTCATATTTTATAATATTTATTTTTATTATAGTATTTCATCGGGTGGCATTTATAATTCGTAGTAGATATTTATTATTCATTTTTATGTATAGTTAAATTGGCGTGTAAATTTTAATTGGAAATCATAAAACGATAAAATTTTCAGCAATTTCATTTTAATATATGAAATATGCAAGTAATTCCATAGATGATATTAAAATTTATGATTTAGCCAATTAGAACAAATGGCTATAAAACACGTAAAATATAAATTACACACACACACACACATATATATATATATATATATATATATAGATATAAATATATAAATAAAAAATAATGGGTAGTACAGCCATAAGGCAGGTTCGGGCAGCTGAGGTAAACCCCAACTCGATTCAAGGAAAAAGTATTGTGAGAGTTTTCCCATTTCCATTCTGCATTGCCTGGTGTGGGCTAATTTTCAATTGGAAACATATTTTGGATCTATATTTTCAAGTGAAAATGGATATTACGCTGCCCGATGCCAGATTGCCATAACGGGTGATCGAACGCGCGACCCCATTCACATCGGTTCGCGCGTTAATGACCAAAGCCACTACAACTTTCTATATATATATATGTATATATATATATATATATACACACACACACACACATATATATATATATATATATATATATTGTTTCATTGTGACAAGTTTTATAACATTTGGTGGCAGCGGTGGCAAATCCTATTTAATTTTTTGAAATGAAAATTTATGAATAAAAAAAAATTAAAAAAATATCAATAAAATAATTTATCTAAAAAATTCACAAATAAATGACGAGTTGTAAAACTTTTTGGTCGACCACATGATCGACTCAACGACTCATAATTTTAACAGTGTTGACCAAAGTAAAAACGCAAAACTTGAGAATCAAATTCAATTTATTTATTTTCTTTTGATGAGAAAAAAATAATTTTTTGGATTAATTTCATATAAAAATAATGTAGTAAACTTTGTAATAAAAGCAAAACATTTATCATAAAATATTTTCACCAAATAATAATACTTCTGCATTCTAATTTTTTCTTCTGCTATTTCTATTCGAGAATTAATATTATATCGGGTAGTTCGATTAACATATTATTACTTCTACACAATTATATAATTGTGTAGAAGTAATAATATAATACTAAATAATTTTTGCTGCTTAAATACTATTGATATTACTGATAAATTATGCGCTCTAAAGTATTGTCATTTCAGGCTATGTAAAAACCAGATTAAATGTATTTCGTTTCATGTATTTTTCGGTATGTATATTCCTGATTGCCGTCCTTCACGGCCAAAGATTGTCGTAGTTAGAAATATGACCCCTTACTATTCAATAAATTATACATTTGAGCTACTCACACTTGAACACAATTCTGTATATTTGAAGTAATATTTTTGTATTTTCTGAAAAAAAAAACGTATACTAAAAGGTCATAAAACTGCCCGTGAGATGAGAAAGCGACAGCTTCCTTCCCAAAGCAAAAACGCAGTAACAGATTTAGTACTAGTTTAGGGAAATCGGATATGACAAATCAGACGAGATAACTCCACTCGGATTCACTCCGGAGTGAGTTACCCATCTATAATATATATATATATATATATATATATATATATATAATGTTATAACCGTGCTAATAATTCGAAGTAAACGAGTTTTACGGATATACACTTTGCAGTTTGTGTTTAAAATCGAATAAAAAGCCATTTCTTTCATGTAATCGCATCATGAACGCGATTAGAAATAGGTTTATTGCTCGTAAAATGACCACAGATGGAGACACGGGAGTGGATTTATGGATAATGATCTTCTTTAACATTTATTGCGTGAAAATAAATGCATATAACACCAATATATAAAATTGTTTTATTTTTAAAACTCGTTTTGCACGCATTGCAAGAAAAATGGATTTGCTGATATAAAATTATCTATGGCCTTTATTACGTACGTACTGTTTTTATATAAATATAAAAATAAATACTATAATATTTATTAGTATTATATAAATATAAATACTATAATTAATTTTTTTGTTACGTTTTGTATTAATATACGTATTAATTCAAAAGGTATTGTTTGGAAAAACAACCCTAAACTAAGTCCCAAAATATTTCTTTAAAACCCAACTTTTGTTTTGAATATTATTTTACCTTTTGTCTGTTTACTGTAATAATGCAGACGTTTTTTATGTGTATTTATATTTAAATGAGAATCTATAAGGTATAAATAATAAATAATGAATTCAATAAGAGATATCTTAGGGATAAGAGAGGGCACAAGTACTTTTATCTGATCAAAAGGATGTTTTATCAATTTTCTATCAAAACTTCAAACGAAAATATCGAAGGCGACGCGATTTCATTCAGAACGAAATATATATATATATAATATATATATATATATATATATATATTTGTATATATCGCATTGCGTATATATAGAAGAAAGCGGGGTAAAACTGCTAGATTGATTTCTTTTTTATATAAATGTTAATGATATCAAATCCGAATTTTTAATGATAATTGAACGATTTTTATTTATTTATTATTTATTTTTCTTCCGCGATATCGAGAGCACGCATTCAGAAAACATTTGATTTGTATAGATGGGTAGATGTGCTGATTCGTTTTTGGCACAGACAGGTCCAGCCGTTTCAGAGATAATGTGCAAAAAAGATTTGGAAATACGAATCAAAAAGTGCAAATGAAAGCAGTTTATAGGAGAATTACGCATCCGATTAGAATGATTCAAAAAGTATATTCTTCGAGTATTATGAGCACTTATATTATGGGAATCATAGAGGCCATGAGTTTTGGAAAAACAATTTTTCATGTCATGACGTTTTGTATATAAATTTACATATTTCTATACTGGTGACCTACGACATGTACAATGAAGATAGCAATTGAACATTGATCAAGAATTGAAAAAAATAGACTTTGGTGCAACGCAATCAATGGTCTTCCGTTGGCTACTTAAAAGGTACGCCCAGTCCTCGGGTCTTTTCGAGGTAACGCATTTACTCTAGCCATGACACCGGACTTCCATTGGCATACTCATTCTGTATGTCCAGACCTCGGGTTATCGCTGACACCAAAAATCTCACTGGAATCGCAAATCGACCTCTCCTTGTCCTTTAACTCTTCAAATCGTCTTTTGATGCTTAAGACTTTGGAACTATATATTTCTATAATATTATATTAGATTTATAAAATATCAGTCTTGAGAAGAGTGGGCAAAGAGAAGAAAGGACTCTACTGATCACGATCCTGAAGAGAAAAGGAAACTGGATCGGACCCATTCTGCAAAAAGAGTGCTAACAACATGACGTCGTCGAGGGTAAGATAGAAGTACTGAAAGGATTGGGAAGAAGAATACAGATGATTGACGACTTACGCGAGAAGAGAAAATACAGGGAACTGAAAGCCGAAACACAGAACCAGGAAACATGGAAATACAAGTTTGGAAGAAAAATTCATAAAAACGAATATAGTGTGATTAATAGTCATTAATTAATGGAAATGTAACGGCTATGGGAATAATAAACAAGGAAGGGGAAAAAATCATGGACCTGCCTTCGGGTAGACTACTATTTATAATCTATCATACAAAAATAAATCGGGTTTTCCTTCCCGGCGATATAACTTCAGAACGCACGAACCGATTTCTACTGAACCGATTTCGACGATTTTGCATTCGTTGGAAAGGTCTCGGACTCCGTGAGGTTTATAGCAAAGAAAATTGAAGAAAGATTTCAACAGAAAAGCGGAAAACACTTTCTTTTTTCACATACAGCGTCATCTCTGATACTTAGCATGTACTACAAACTAATATTTTTTGTTTGACTGCAACTCATTTGTTTGACAGCTACTCATTGTTCTCTGCTCAGTTAATTTTATGTGACAAACCTGCATTGTGTTCACTGTGAAATTGTGCAAAAAAGTGAAAAAAATAAGATATTCGTTTCCTAACATTTCAATTGGAAACCATCAAATTAATCACGTGTATTGTGCAAATTTTTCAACAGCAGGCAATTTTTTTCTTCATCTTTTAATCACCAAACGAAATGTTACATAAAATGAAACCATCTGGTGGTGAAACGGAGTTCGCCCGGTTTGCTAGTTATTATTATAAAATGTAACCATAAAATTTACAGTATTTATAATAATTAGTTTAAAAAAATTGGAACAATTGTTATCATTTATTAGTAAATTGCACTACTAGTTATCTCGTCATTTTTGCTGGACACTTATTATTCAATTTTCGAGTTGGTTTGTATTTATTCTTTTCTTGAATTTGTAGATTTGGATGTTGTCTAAGTTTATGGAATGCAATTTAAATGGTTTTAAACAAAATTATTAAGTGTTATTAGATACAAATAACCTTAATTCACCTAGTTTCCTCTACTCTACAAATACTAGCGTATACATATATATTGTAGCGCATGCGTTGGACAAGTCTTTGCGCAAATCGAGACCGTCTGCGCAAAAATTCCTCTATTCATGGCAATTTATACAAATACACACATACATACATACACATACACACACATACACACACACATACACACATACACACACATACACACATACACACATACACACATATATATATATATATATATATATATATATATATATATATATATATTGTCGTTTTCGTGACTTTAAGGACAAACTGTTGAGATTGGGCGCAACTGGTTAGCAATTTACGTTTTCGGGACTTCTTTTACGACGGTTCCGTACCAATGAAATATTCAACGAATCAATACCAATTTTTCTATAAGGTTCTATCCTGGGACAGATACACAAAATAAGAGAACAGACAAAACATCTTTGATAATATATTTTTTTAATTTATATATTATTTATTTGATTCATATATAATTAACGCAATCAAAACTTATGGGTTCTATTTACTGTTGATTTACTTAACTAATTTGGCTTTATAATTGGCAACCCAAAAAGTTGATCTATCTTTATGTGATAAATTTCTAATATTACAATTTCTGTAATACTGATGAATTTTTATTAATGTAGCAATGGGGGCTATCTTTACTTAAAAACATTTTTTTATCTATATTTCCAAGTGAAAACCGCCACTATTGCTTGACATCAGGTTGCTCAAGACAGTTATCGAAAGTCATATTTAAAAAAAGACTGTCCTAACTTATGGGTTCTATTTACTGTTGATTTACTTAACTACTTTGGCTTTATATTTGGCAACCCAAAAGGTTGTCTTATCTCTGTGTGATAAATTTTAATATTACAATTTCTGTAATACTGATTAATTTTTGTTAATGCAGCAATGGGGGCTGTCTTTACTTGAAAACATTTTTATATCTATATTTTCAAGTAAAAACCGCCACTACTGCTTGATATCAGGTTGTCCAAGACGTCTTATTTAAAAAAAGACTGTCCTATTTTGATAATTTTCATAATTGCTTCATTTTTATTACATATTTGTTTTATTTTTAACTTGGTATCTTATCCGCCCGTTGACTTATTGTAAAAAAAAATATGAATCACATGTTTCTATCTTTGTTTTTGAAATGAATCATATCATGGATTTGTTAGTCACGTGGTAAAATATTTATTGCACTTCATAATATTATATAATATTATTAATTAAAATTGCGATTGATTAAAATAACTTTGTGTTACGTCAGCGTTATATTTTTTTCGATAATTTAATAATATATTTAATCTCTCCTCCATGGAGGGTATACAATAGTGCGTTGGAAAGGTACGTTCGATTGTGTATATCGTCCGATCACAAATTAATTACACAAATTGTTTGGAAATTCGACGGTGGATGCAAAATTGCGAATTGGCTGGATGCAAATTTGCGGTTTTAACACATACATATATACACACTTATATATATATATATATATATATATATTTATAGGTATATTAATATTGTTATGAGGTAGTCCTTTTATAACGACGGTCGGAATATATCATGGTTGTAAATTTTTGGTAAATAATTTGAATCTAAATTGTTGTCGCTATATCAGAATGAATATTATACACAGAATTATTACAGTTGTTATATCCGGTATTGATGCATCGGAAGTTGTTATATCCGGTATTGATGCATCGGAAGTTGTTATATCCGGTATTGTTATATCCGGTATAGTTATATCCGGTATAGTTATATCCGGTATTGTTATAGATATGCCTCTTCCCTTATTTAGATCTATCAATATCTATCAAATGTGCAAAATGTGCTGAGAATATCAATAAATGTGTGTATGAATGTGTTTGAATGAATATGAATGTTTGAATGTGTAATGTGAATATCCAAGAATAATGCATGTATAATTGTGTATAAGAGCATCAAATGTATAAACTATATGGATTTAGTGAGTAATAGTAAATGGTTATCTTCCTGAAGGCAGGTCCATGGTATAAGAACACATTTAATGATTCTCTTTCCTTTTTTTGTTTATTATTACCATTACTATTTCATTATCTGTTTTCATGTTTTATACCATTTTATACATTTTTTTTTCAATCTTTTGTTTCCATGCTTCCTGATCCTGTGCTTCGGCTTTTAGTTCCGTGTATTTTCTTTTTTTATTCATTTATTTATTTAGCAATATATATTTTACGTATATATCCATATCTCAGACAGGCAGGGGTGCCTAGTATAAGAGAATTATGGATTGCTTTATAAATTTTTTTTTTCGCGTTAGTCATCTATCATCTGCATTATTCTACTGCCTAAGGATTTCAGTCTTTTTGTTTTACCTTTGACAGCGCCGTGTAAGAGGCACTTTTTGCAGTATAGGTCCGATCCTGTTTCTTTTCCTATTCATGTTAGTGTACAGTAGAGTTCTTTCTTCGCTTATTTATCATCTTGCCTGTCAACTTTATTTTCTCCATTAACCTCCAGCACCACATTTCAAAACTCTTCGGATAGTTTTTGACTGCCTTCCTTTGAGACCATATCTTTGATTCGTACAGTTCTAAATGAGTACAAAATGTGGTATTTCCTAAATGAGTAAGAAATATGCTAAATGAGTGCCAGTATGTGAATCGGCGCTTCCTAGGACAATTTCTCCTGTCGGGCGCATATTCGTCTGCCCGTCGCCGTCTAATAATCGTGTCGTCCCTGCCTGCTGCGTCCCGGCAGCTTGAAAATTCAAAAGGTGCGAACGCGCCTGCGTGCGCCGGGGCACAAATCGCCGTCATAACCGCCGGGAAGGACCCCCCGCAGCCCCAATTGTTAGGGCTGATCCGAACTACGGCGGATCAGCCCTAACATCCTTGCGTTGCACATCCTTGAAATTTATTGCACATTTTTTGACCCAGGTACAAACTGAGTTAAGTTTTGCTCAATTACATTGCGCATTCTTGGCTTCTATTGCACATTTTTGACATACTATTGCACATTCTTGAAATTTATTGCTCGTTCTTTGACGCGGATGTTTGGCGCGGGGTCGACACGCCAGTTCCAGCCTGAGTTACGTTTTGCTCAATCACATTGCATTCTTGAAAAGCAGGTACAAATTGAGTTAGGTTTTGCTCAATCACATTGCACATTCATGACTTCTGTTGCACATTTTTGACATACTATTGGATATCCTTGAAATTGAAAGGTTCAAACTGAGTTACATTGTGTCACATTGCTTAATATCATTGCACATCCTTGACTTCTATTGCACATTTTCGACATACTATTGCACATTCTTGAAATTTATCGCGCATTCTTTGACCCGGATGATTGGCGCGGGGTCGACACGCCAGTTGCAGCCTGAGTTACGTTTTACTCATTCTTGACTTCTATTGCAAATTTTTGACATACTATTGCACATTGTTGACATTTATTGCACATTTTTGACTTTTTTGAATAATTTTGACTCTTTGAAAATTCTTGGCTAAAAAACTCATTATTCACTAATTTACTCATTCTGCACCTTTTTTACTAATTGTTTAGATAAATGTTTGCACATTTTTATCCATATTTAACATTGTTTACCCACATTGCAGAATTTGACTTCTATTACACATCCTTACATGTTCTTGACTTATATAAGTACACTATATAGTGTAGGCTCTTAACACTTATATTGCACACTCTTGACTCATATTGCACACTCTTCACCCATATTGCCTATTCTTAATTCTTTTGAACAATTTTGACTTTTATTTCACACTCTTCACTCATTTTGCACATCCTTGACTCAATTTCGACTCACTTCAACAAATTTGACTCTTTGAACTTTTTTGGCTCTTTTTGATCATTCTGACTTTTTGAACATTTTTGACCTATTTTTGACGCATTCTAGACCCATTTGCATTCACTTATGAATTGCTAATAATTTATGTTACCAATTTTCATTGTAATGCATTTGTATAATTCACAATCCTCTCTCGGCAGCTGGTGCGGACGCCCCCTTAGAATCGGCTTTCATTCTGTGGTAAAGTAACACCCGTTCGGGTTTGTGTACCGTCAGTCCGACAGCTCGATTCGAATCGAGCACAACTCTACCCGAACACGAAACAACATATGATTGGGTTGTAATTAAAGTTGTTGATCAGAAGGACTATTGTTGTTGTTGCTGAAGTGGTGAAAATAAATCGATCGATAGAGTGGTACAGACAACATCGACATGATTGTGTGATTTGTTTTTTTGTCAAAAATGGTTTTGAGGTCTTGATTGATAAGTTTTTTTTTGATTTTGGAATAAAGGTTTAAAAAAATTGTGGAGGATTCTATGTTATTTGTAAGATGCGTTTTTTGTGATTTGTGTGTGAAAAGTTAAGTGCTCGAAACGATTTTTTTAGAAGTTTTTTGGAGTTTTTTGATTGGTTAAAAGGTATTTATTTGGTTTTATTAAATTAATTTTATTATACTGAGATGATAATGCATATTAAATGTGCACTCATATACTCACTAATTTTCATACATTTTACTCAGTTATAACAGATTATACACATTTTATTCATTTTACTATTATTATTTAATTTAGTACTATACTTTGTTTTTATTTATTTTGCATATTTTATTTTTCTATTTTTTGATTAACTCTTCTGAGTCTTCTGACCCAATTACCAATATTTCATTTTGCAAATGATTTATCGTAAATAGTGTACTCATCTTACTCTACTACTTCTCATTATGCACATGTTTTACTTATTTTTCGTTTGCCTTAGTCATTCTGCTACATTTTGTACTCGTTTTGCATATGTTTTACTAATTCTGCACATGTTCTACTAATTCTGAAAATGTTTTTACTAATTCTGCAAACATTTTATTTGTTTTGAATTATATTGTACATGTATTACTCATTTTGATCCTTTTATACTTAACTTGCACATTTTTTACACAACTTGCACAATTTTTACTCAACTTGCACATCTTTAACTCAACTTGCACACGTTTTACTGAACTTGCACACGTTTCACTGAACTTGCACATTTCTTATTCAACTCTCACATCTTCAACTCAACTTTTACTAACATCTTTACACGTTTTTAACTCAATTTGCACATCTTTACACATTTTTAACTCAATTGCACATCTTTAACTCAACTTGCATAATTTTTAATCAACTTGCACAATTTTTAATCAACTTGCACATTTTTAACTCAACTTGCATATTTTTTAATTAACTTGCACACTTTTTACTCAACTTGCACATTTTTTAATCAAATTGCATTCTTTTTACTCAACTTACAAATTTTTCACTGTACTTGTACACTTTTTACTAAAATTGAACATGTTTTACTGAACTTGCTCATTTTTTACTCAACTTGCACATTTTCAACTCAACTTGCACACTTTTTACACAACTTGCACTCATTTTACTCAACTTGCACATTTTTTACTTAACTTGCACATTTTTCAGTCAACTTGCACATATTTAACTCAAAATGGACATCTTTAACTCAATTTGCACATCTTTAATTTAACTTGCGCATTTTTTTACTCAACTTGTACACTTTTTACAAAACTTGCATACATTTGACTCAACTTGTACACTTTTTACGTAACTTGCACACATTTTACTTAACTTGCACACTTTTTACACAACTTGCACACATTTTACTCAACTTTCACATCTTCAACTCAACTTTCGCATCTTCAACTCAGCTCGCACACTTTTTACTAAGCTCGCACACTTTTTACTAAGCTCGCACACTTTTTACTAAGCTCGCACACTTTTTACTCAACTTGCACACCTTTTACTAAACTTGCACACTCTTTACTAAACTTGATCATGTTTTTACTCAATTTGCGCATTTTTTACTTAACTTGCACACTTTTTACTCAATTCGCACACTTTTTACTCAATTCGCACACTTTTTGCTCAACTCGCACGCTTTTTACTCAACTCGCACACTTTTTACTCAACTCGCACACTTTTTACTTAACTCGCACACTTTTTACTCAACTCGCAGACTTTTTACTCAACTCGCAGACTTTTTACTCAACTCGCACACTTTTTACTCAACTCGCACACTTTTTACTCAACTCGCACACTTTTTACTCAACTCGCACACTTTTTACTCAACTCGCACAGTTTTTACTCAACTCGCACAGTTTTTACTCAACTCGCACACTTTTTACTCAACTAGCACACTTTTTACTCAACTCGCACACTTTTTTTACTCAACTCGCACACTTTTTTTACTCAACTCGCACACTTTTTACTCAACTCGCACAGTTTTTACTCAACTCGCACACTTTTTACTCAACTAGCACACTTTTTACTCAACTCGCACACTTTTTTTACTCAACTCGCACACTTTTTACTCAACTCGCACACTTTTTACTCAACTTGAACAGTTTTTACTAAACTTACACACTTTTTTATTCAACTTGCACATTTTTTTCCCAACTTGCACATTTTTTCCCAACTTGCACATTCTCCACTCAACTTGCACATTTTTCACTCAATTCATACGTTTACTCAATATTTACATTATTAATACATATTGCTCATTTTTTACTTATTTTGGATATTTTTGCTTTTCTACTTCCTCTTTATCTTTTTTCGCATATAATGTTTTACTCATTTTGAACATAATGTACTCAATTTGCATATGTTATATCAATTGTTTTGCACATGTACTCAACTTGCACAGTTTTTTTTTACTCAATTCGCATGTTTTTAAATTCTTTAGCCACATTATACACATTTGAAATATAAAAGGATACTATAAATATAAACGTGATACATGAAAAATTAAAAATAATATGTAAGTGTCTGAAAATTACTTGACTTTTGCACTACGAAATGAATTTAGAATTGAATTTTAGAACAATGATGATCATAGTTTCACAGATTGTAATAATTTGTCAAGATGCTACAAATTTATTAACTTCCCGTAGGGTTTCTTGACGTTTTGCAGGTTTCTGAACATTTTGGCATACCTCAGAAAAAATGGATGTGTGTGTATGTGTGTATGGATACAATTTTTTGGTCACGTTTTCGGGCGCACGGATCAACCGATTTGAAAGGTTCAAAAAACATTCGATTCCTATTGATAGGGAGATATCTGATTAGTTTTTGGCAAAGGCAGGTCTAGCAGTTATGGAGATAAAGACCAAAGAGTGCAGAAAATTGAAATCGAGTTTTTGAGAGAACGGAGCATCCGATTTGAATGATCTAAAAAACATTCAATTAGTAATGATTGGGAGAAGTAGTTATTAGTTTTTGGCAAAGGCAGGCCCAGCCATTTCGAAGATACAGAGCTAAATGTGCAAAAAATGGCAGTTTTTGAGGGAACTAACCGTCCGATTTAAATGATTCAAAGAACTTTCTGCTTGTTTTACAACATTTTATCACTCTTTTTTGTTTTTATTTTGTTTTTTAATCTCTTTGTCTTTTTAGTAATTTTTGAATATATTTTGCTAATTTTGAACATAGTCTTCACTTTGAACATTTCCCGTTTTTTTATTTTTACTATTTTTAATTTTTACTAATGTTTGTACGCTTTTACTATAGTTTTTTAAAATGAGACATTCTCTACATATTTTGCAAATTCCTGACACAACTTACATCTTTTGTACTCGCTGCACATAACATTGCTGTTATTTTTAGATTTATATATATATATATATATATATATATATATATATATATATATATCTGTACATATAATTAATTTATGGCAGTGTTTATTACTGAATCTATGTTTAAGCTCGTTTTTTTGAAATTCGACATCGTAAAATAAATAAACAGAACGGTTTTTGTTTCGAATCGTCCGACTAGCGTGTGTTTGTTCTTTTTTCGTGTAAACACGAAAAATCGACGACTTTTCCAACACCGAACATACATACAAACACATATTGTAATACTTATATTACGTACAGCTTTAATTGATTCACAAAAACACATGTTAAAGGAAGAATAATTAGATAAAATTATTTTTTGCTTTTTCTTTTAATAATTATTTTTAACTAATGTCAATTACAATCTTATTACATCAAGAAAATCATTTTTCACTCATTCTATTTACATTAGTTAATTGTTTTCCTCATTTTTTTTGTTTACTTATTTGCACTCCTTTTTATTATTTTTGCACACTAACACATTTGCTTTACTCATCTTACTCATGTTTTACTCGTTTTACTAAGTTTTAATCATTTTACTTATCTCACATATGTTCTACTCATTTTACATATTTTTTACTCATTTTGCACATATTTTACTTATCTTGCATATGTTTTACTTATTTTACACACATTTTACACATTTTGCACAAATTTTACTTATCCGACATATGTTTTACTCATTTTACATATATTTTACTAATTTTGCATATATTTTACTATTTCACATACGTTCTAATAATTTTACACACATTTTACTAATTTTGCACACATTTTACTTATCTTACATACGTTCTACTTATTTTTTATACATTTTACTCATTTTGCATATATTTTGCTATCTTACATACGTCTTATTAATTTTGCACACGTTTTACTTACTTTACACATTTTTACTAGTTTTTCACATGTTTTACTAATTTTGCACATCTTTTACTTATTTCACAGATATTTTACTCATTTTGCACATGTTTTAGTTACTCTACACACGATTTGCTCATTTTGCACATATTTTACTCACCTTACTTACGTTTTACTTATTGTGCACATATTTTACTTATTTTACGAACGTTCTTCTCATCTTGCTTATAATTTACTTATCTTACATACGTTTTATTACTTTTGCACACGTTTTACTCAATTTGCACATGCCTCACTCATTTGCACTCTTTATACTAATTAAAAAGTGTGCAAACTTTTACTTATTTGCTTTATCTATTTACACATATTTTACTCATTTTGCTTATTTTTTACTATTTTCATATTTATTTTACTCAAAATTTCAATTGTATGCAATTGCATTTAAATACTTATTTTATATTTCTCGTTTTACACAAGTTTTACATATTTTCTCTTTATCACACATTTTTTACTTATTTTGAATATGTCTTACTTATTCTGCACATGTGCTCGTTTTGCATATTCTATACCAATTTTGCACATGTTTTACTAATTCTGAATGTTTTTACTCATTTTGTGTACGTTTTATTTGTTCTTAATCATACTGTACATGTGTTACTCATTTTGTTCATTTCATACACAACTTGTACATTTTTTTACTCCACTTGCACATTTTCCACTCCACTTGCACATTTTCCACTCCACTTGCACATTTTTCACTCCACTTGCACATTTTTTACTCGACTTGCACATTTTTTTACTCAGCTTGCGCGTTTTTCACTCAACTTGTACACTTTTTACTCAACTTGTACACTTTTTACTCAACTTGTACACTTTTTACTCAACTTGTACACTTTTTACTCAACTTGTACACTTTTTACTCAACTTGTACACTTTTTACTCAACTTGTACACTTTTTACTCAACTTGTACACTTTTTACTCAACTTGTACACTTTTTACTCAACTTGTACACTTTTTACACAACTTGTACACTTTTTACACAACTTGCACACTTTTTACACAACTTGCACACTTTTTACTCAACTTGCACACTTTTTACTCAACTTGCACACTTTTTACTCAACTTGCACACTTTTTACTCAACTTGCACACTTTTTACTCAACTTGCACACTTTTTACTCAACTTGCACATTTTTCACTCAAATTACACATTTTTAATCAACTTGCACATTTTTTACTGAACTTGTTTTACTCAATATGCATATTTTTTACCTAACACTAATTTTGCAAATACTTTACTCTTTTTACGCAAGTTTTACTTATTTTACAGAAAATTTATTCATTTCGTATATTTTTTACTCATTTACAAATTTATCTCTTACTCATTTAACTTTTTCAACAGTTTTTACTCTCTTTTGCTTGTAAACTTAAGGTGTAAAGTTTGTTTTACTTTACTTTTTTTACTTATTTTTATATACATTTTTTACTTTTTTGGTCATTTCTTTTTTTACTCTGCATTCTTCTTAGACACACTTAATTTACTCAGTTTTTAATTAATAATTTTACACTTTGTGTGTTTACAATGAGTATTTTTTACTCACTTGCACATTTTTTAATTATGTTACATATTTTTACTCATTTTACACAATTTTACTTTTTTGCATATTGCTTACTAAGTCTATATACTTTTACTCATTTTTATATTGATCTAAGTATACTATTTTACGTTATAAATATCTTATTTAACAACTATTGGAATTCTTATGAAACCAATCTAATTGTAAGGGGCCAATTCTGGATAAAATCGAAATGTCATGGTATTGCTATATTATGGATCTATATTCGTATGAATCGGTAGCAAAAACTGCCAAAAAGTCATGTATTTGTTGTGCGATCAGGCGTTTCAGACATAAAACCTAACCTACAAAACGCTAACAAATAGCAATGTTATCATAACTGCATCTTTCTGATTTGCTATTGATAACACATACGTGAAGATAGGTTTTATGTAAAACACATGATTGCACTGCAAATACATAGAATTTTGACAGTTTTACTACCAATTAATACTAAGATAGACCCGTAATATAGCGGGACTTTAACATTTATATTTTATCGCAGAATTAACATGTAAATGTATCTATTTTTAATATCTTATCTTCATCGTTAATTAAGTAAAATAATATAAGATACAAAGCTTATCTTATACTCGGCCTGTTTTATTCATGAATGTTACCTAATCTTATTTAACGCCTTTGACATGGGTACCAATTAGGAAAAAATATATCGTGACATTCAAAAGATCAGCCCATTTTGGGCACTGCGGTGTAAAATGGCAATGGGAAACCTCTCACACTATTCTTCCCTGAATCGTGTTCGAGTTTAACTCAGCTCACGGACCTGCCCTATGGCAATACTACTCATGATTATTATTATTCAAAAGATTGTGCTCCTGTTTTGTGAAATGGTTGTTCGTCCCTGTTTTGAGTCCTTTTGATGTTTGAATTATCGATCAGTCGGTACAAACGAAAACAGTTCTAAAAATAATAACTCTGACTGGAATACTAAACGTACACAAACACTCATACACATGTACAAACACATTTATGTATATATACATATGTAAGGGCAGACTAATATCGAGCTGGATGACTGAAGAAAGACTGATGAAAGTAATAGAAGAGAAATAGGATTCTGCAACAGAGTAAAAGATTATAAGATTATGATTATAAAACTGATCAACATATATTCACAACCATTTTCTCGAGCTCTTTACAATTCCAGAAATTTCTCTAGGCAAGTCCTTCGAAATCCTACTAAAAAACCTATTTACACCCCAGAATGGATCTAAAAAAACTTGCAAACAAATTAACAAAATTACCAATTCAATCATTTCTCCGAGCCCCCATTGGTCAAATCCCGCAGCACCTGCGACAGATCTCTCTGCACTACCCTCCGAGCCCCCCTGTGCTCCACTAATAGAGCGAAACTATCATACAGATGGGGATTATCTTCGCTGAAATGAACTTCTGAATAATTAACGAATCGCATGCCGCATACGTCACCTGCAGGGGGGGAGGGGGTAAGGGATAATGGATTAACATACAGCCACCGAACGATCGAAAAGGAAAAGGAAACTGGGATGGATACATGTCACCGGAGAATGGTAGTCACTTTCACAAGGAGAACATTTTTTTACTCATTATATGACTTATCTTTTTGCATACGTTATTTTATTTACTACACACACATTCACAGTGTTTTTACATTTTTACTTGCATTTAAATATTTTGAATCTTTTTTTTCATCAAGGATTTTTTACTTATTTTGCATATTTTTTGCTCATTTTTACAATACTCCATTTGCTGGTGCGTTTTTACAAGTAACAAGTTACCATTGGCGAAAGTAGTCAAAAATGCAACTTTGAGAGAATGGAGCATCCGATTCGAATGATTCAAACATCATTTTACTTGTATTCACGGAGTGCAAAGTTGGTTACATTTTTGCAAAGGCATCAGATCCAGTAGAGAAAAAAGTTTTACAATTGAAATTTGGTTGTCTGTATTGATCATTACAAATCATTACTATTGATTTATTTATTTTATTTATTTATTCATGTACAAGTAGAAATATTGATACACAGATTACAGGTTGACAAGTAGATAGGTAGACAAGTGAAAAGGTAAATAGTTGAGCAGGTAGACAGGTAGGCAATTAGTCAAATAGGAAGATAAAAAGATAGATAGGTAGGCATGTAGACAGATAAGGTAAAAAAGTATATAAGTAGTCAGGTTGATTGGTAGACAGGTAGGCGGTTAGACAAATAGGAAGATAAAAAGATAGATAGGCAGCCATGTAGGTAGATAAGAAGGTAGGTAGGTCAAAAAGTATATAAGTAGGCAATTATACAAATAGGAAGATAGAAAGATAGACAGGCAGACAAGTAGTGAGGTAAGAAGATAGACAGCTAAAAAAGTTTACAAGTTGGTTGGTCGATTGGTAGGCAGATTGACTGGTATACTGGTAGACAGGTAAATACGTAAATAAATATACAGATAAACAGGTGAACAGATAGGCAGGTACAAAAGTAGACAGATTGACACTTAGACTATTTGACACGTAGGCAGGTAGATAATAGGAGAATTAAACAAGTAGACTGTTAAAGGTTGACACTTAGACAGGTTGACAATTGGACTGATTGACACTTACACAGGTAGATAATTGGACAGGTAAGCAAGTAGACTGTTAGAGGTTGACACTTAAAAAGGTTGACACTTGGACTGGTTGACACTTAAACAGGTAGATAATTGACACTTAGACAGGTTGACACTTAGACAGGTTGACACTTAGACAGGTTGACAATTAGACTGATTGACAATTAGACTGATTGACATATAGACAGATTGACATATAGACAGATTGACATATAGACAGATTGACATATAGACAGATTGACATATAGACAGATTGACATATAGACAGATTGACATATAGACAGATTGACATATAGACAGATTGACATATAGACAGATTGACATATAGACAGATTGACATATAGACAGATTGACAATTGAACAGGTAAACAAGTAGACTGTTCGATAAGTAGATCATCTACAAAACAAATATTTATTGATTAAATCTTTTACATATCGGGAAGTTTATGCAACTTGCCTTAGAGCAAAATGCCAGTTACTCATAGTATATTTGTCAAATGCAACTCGCCAGTAGGCAAATTGAACATTTTGCATGTGGCATATCGTTAAATGGGACTTGAAGAGAGGTATGCTAATTTGGTTTTACATATTAATCAATATGTCAATATTATTTTTAATAGAAGATAATTTTAAAGCTTCATTTTAACTAAAAGTGCAACTTGCCATTAGGCAAATCCCGAACACTCTTATGCATGCGACATATCAGTGAAAAGAGCCCGAAGAGACGAATACAAAATTAGTATTAGTATTTGCTGTCTATTTACATTACATTATATTGCATTATCAACTTGCCAATAGGTCCTTCCCTAAAAAAAATCCATTGCCCATTATGAGTTTCACAACTTGTTAAGCGACGTTTTATTATTCCACTATTGGCGTGTGCACTAATCTATTCTAAGTGGCCCCCCGACAATGGACTAAATTCACAACAATGGAACCTGTATTAAACCAGTGAGAAGGGGGCTGCGTTATTAAGTATTGTTGTGGAATAAGAAAAGACTCCGCGCTGTGAATACTAAACGATTCTAGATTGCCACCGTGATGGCAAAAAGAAGGTTCCGAAAGGAAACAATTTTAGGATGCTTTTTGTACGGTTTTATAAAAAAAGGTTCTATGAAGGAACCGAGGCTAAATTAGTTCTACTGGCTACGGTTCCAAGGAGGTCTCGGAGGCAATGAGTCTAGATTTTTTCTATACGATTTATGAAAAAGATTTCGAATGAGAGCACCGTTAAGACAACCATTCTAGATCGCCTCTGTCTTTTTAAAATTTAAATAGAAGATTCGAGGAGCAATGTACGAACTTAAACAATAGGTTCTAAGTGGGCACCAGAGCAAAACAATTCTAGATTCAATTCTGCCACGTTAAATTAAAAAAAAAAAGCTCCAAGGGAGCACCAGGGGGAACGATTCTATATGATTCTTGAAAATATTATACCAAGATGGCACCAGGAGAACTTTGTTATATTGGTATATTGTCCTCGTCTTGTTAGTGTTTAAAAAGAATGCTCCATGGGGGCACCTAAATGATTTTACATCGCTTCTGCCATGTTAAAAGTTAAAATAATGGTTCCAGGGGGACCGCCGGATTGATTGGTTCCGTTTGACACTGCAAAAAGAATTTGATTTGTTGGTCACTATTTATGATTTTGTAATAAAAATGAAACTGGGCTGGATATATGTACAAATATCTTTATACACGTGATTGGGTTGTAAAACGGTTTCGATTTTAATCCAATGTTAAAAACTAGTTTTTTATTTCGATCGAGATATGTGAGACACGTTTTGATACGACAATGAGAGAAAGTTGCAGTTTTTTTATCACGGACGTTTCATTTGCATAATGCGACATTAATTTAAAGACTTTGTATTCACTTTGAATAAAAATTACTTAATTATGTTGCGTCATTCACACGCATGCGGCGCTGTAGTCGTCTTATCAAACCTATATGTTTAACGTGTAACTATATTTATTAATTATTTTATTTTATTAATTAAATTTATTTATTTATTAAATTAAATTTTATATATTAAAGTCTAAGAATAATATTGTGTTCTAATAACGTTATGTTGCCTGCTTTGCTCGTGTGCGTCGCTGCGGTCGCCTTAGCAAAGTTATAAACTACGTATACTGTCATGGCGACTGACATGAAGTTAGTCTTACAAATATACTTCTGTCATTGTACTTGTTTGTGATTATTAGTTTATTAATTTTATTAGTAATTATTCGATTTAAGATTTTTTTTGGTCTGTCTAATTTCTAATCTAATAATCAAAAATAAATTTTAATATTTTTTTTAGATTCAGTTAGTTTGGGATGCAATAAGGCATTATAAGTAAATTGATTTCGGATTCAAAGTTTTATTTATTAAATTATTTGTATTTATTAATCTGTGAATAATATTCTGTTCTAAAAAAGCTTTGTTGCCAGCTTCGCTGGTGTGCGTCGCCGCGGTCGCCATAGCAAAGTTATAAACCATGTTAACTGTCATGGCGACTGCCTTGAAGTTAGTCTTACGAATAAACTTCGGTCATTGTACTTATTCGTAATTATCACTTTATCAATTTTATTATTTTACGAATATTCGATTTAAAATCTAATGATAAAAAATAACTTTAAATTTAATTTTTTTAAATCATTAGTATTTTATTATTAGAATCGACATACGTTTCGAAAACAGTTGTGTTCTCAACAGGGTTTATTTTCAAACTATATTTATTAGGTCCGTTATAATTTAGACTAAATAAAATATCGATTTTATTTCGCGAAAGTAAACTTTGAATTTGCAAAATAAACATTTGTCTAAAATTAAATCGGATTAAATTAAACAGACGTTTCATTTAGGAAACTAAAGTAGGCAGATTCGGAATTGAAATTGTGTTATAGATATGAATATTAAATGCAATATGCTTTATTATTAATTTCCTGATAGAGAAGTTTTGCAGAAAATCCGACTTACTAATGTTATGTTTTAAGTCATTCTGAATCATTTGACAACGAAATTGAAAAATATACTTGTATGTACATGTATGTATATTTAAATGTATAACTTTTTCCTTGATTACTTTTAAAAGTCGTTATTAAATATACGAGACATATTTATTTTCCGCTCAACTTTTCGGTTTTCAATATCTTATTTATTTCTTTCCCTCGTCTGTGTGTGTATCTGTTTGTATTTGTGTTTGGATATAAAATATGAAATGGGAGAGAATGTAAAAAAGATTTCCATAATAAGAAACTGTTGTGAAAAATGACTTTTTAAATGACGCTCACGTTATTCCGAGACATTGTCAAGGTACTTTAGACACGACATATATATATCCTATATATAAAAATGGAGCTCTCTTTCAAATGTCCAAGTAAAACTCGAAAACGGCTAAACCGATTTGACCAGTCTTGAAAAATTCGTGCCAATCTAGAGAAAGTCCAAAAGGTGAGAAATTATTAACTTCCCGTAGGGCAAGTTATAGTAATCGCAAAAAAATCAAAAATGAAAATTTTTATATATTTTTACAGAGGTTTCTGAATATTTTGGCATACCTTAGAAAAAATGGATGTATGTGTGTGTGTGTGTGTATGTATGTATGTGCGGATACAAATTTTCGTCGACGATTTCGGGAACACGGATCAACCGATTTGAATAATTCAAAAAACATTCGATTCGTATTGATAAGGAGACGTGCTGATTAGTTTTTGGCGAAGGCAGGTCTAGACGTTCCGAAGATACGGGGCAAAAAGTGCCGAAAACGGTAACTCAGTTTTTAAGAAAACGGAGCGTTCGATTTGAATAATTCTTGTATTGACAAGATGAAGAATCGATAAAATTTTCATGAAGGTAGGTCTAGCGGTTTCGGAGATATGGAGGAAAAAGTAAAAAAAATGAGCCATTTGGCGGTTAAAAATGATCATTAGACATATGCACATCAAATTATCAGATATTTTATAGAGATTTTAACAATAAGTATACATTTTGTTAACATTCCTATGGGTTCCGTACCAATGCTTATGCGTTAGACAGCGACGCGGCGTTTACGCGCTTTATATTTTGTCCCTATGCAGTTAAAGCAGTACGATTGCTTTGAAAAAATAGTTCAGATCTTCCACAATATGTCAAAATAAAGAAAAAAAATTTTTTTTTCAAAAAAAAAATTAAAATATTTTTTTTTTTTTTTAAAAAAATTTTTTCGAAAGAAAAGTAATTTTTTGTCCAATTTATAGTTTCTGAAAAATCTTATTTTTTCAAAGTATTTTTTTTTTCAAAAATGTTAATCGTTTTTAAAAAAAATAATAATTTTTGGCACGGGAAGTTCCAGCAATTTGCCTTAAGGCACGATGCCTTAATTGCCTTAAGACAGAATTCCACTTACAGCTAGTTTCAAAATCGCTTTAGAAACTTTACATTTTTAATTTGAAAATTTTTGTTGAAGCGTAATGTAAATAAAACAATGGACGGTGGCTAATACTTGAAATGTCAAACGTTTTTGACAGATGATGTTCGATTATGTTTAATAGGATGTTTTACGTAAATATTATTTAATTATGATTAAATTGTAGCAAGTAGTTTTGTTTGTAGTTTTATTAACATACAAAAACGTTAGTAAACGGGCCGCAAGTGTTACTAGAAACTCAAAATATCAACTTTTTTGAAATGTTAATATGAAAATGCACTTATGCATATTTTTCTCAAACACGAAGCTCTGAAAGATCTCATTTGTATCATTATTTACTCACTGGTATTTATAAAACATTCTCTAGGTTATATTATTTTTTATTTATGTTATTTAAATTCCGAAGCTAATTTTGGTATCGATCAAATGGACATTTTGTCGAATAACATTTTCCCAGTTATAATTTCCCAGAATTTATCGAAGAATGGATAGTAATATATGAAGGTCCGGGGTTAAAAAGGTCCACCACCGATATGTCAAAAATCAGTAAACTTAAGCATTGTTTAACAACAGTATTTGAACAGCTATAACCTTGATTTAAAGACTTTGCTATCGGGAGATAAACGGTAATCTTTGAAAATCCATAAGGAAAGTATTTTCTTCAGTTGGTAGTTTTTTAGCATTAGTTAAAAATGTAATTGTTTTGTAAAATACCTTTAAAATTAAAATAAGACATTAAACCTGTTTGTCACCTGGCCGTTACAAGTTACTCCGCCTATAGGTAAAAAAGTCTAGATAACAAATTTTAAAATTGACAAATTTTAAACAGCAAAAAAGCACCTTTCTACAATGATGAAGTAGCTGACAGCTTTACTGATTGTAGTCAGATAACTGTTCGTTTGACATGTGTTATTTGTTGTGATATATTTGGTTTGATTTATATAATATTTTTAATATTTGCTCAAAGTCAAATTGGACCTTTGTGCATAGTCCTGCTCTACATATATAGTTTTTATTAAATTTACTTTAATTCATCGAATGTTACTTGAAACTTCTCAAAAGTAATCAATAAGTCGAAAGACAAAAAAAGACTTGGATTGGATTATACCATGTTTTCTATAGTAAGTGTATAAAACTTCCAGTTTGATTGTATTGACAAAATATAGACAAACTAATGGGGTTAATAATACCTCATTGTATATAGCATTCAAATAACACATCCTTATACTTAATATTTTTGATTCTCTAGAAATTGTTTAGAATATACCTTACTTAGCAAAACAACGATTGCCGGGTCAGCTAGTATATATATATATATATATATATATATATATATATTCCATTTTTATTATTTATTTGCTGATGCCTTTTTCGAATAAATAAACATAATTCAAATGCAGACCTTAATAAAAAAGCAACATTGTGTTGGTCAACTTCATGTTAATCAATATAAAGTCAATTCATATTGGCGAACTTCATGTCGGTCAACTTCATGTCGGTCAACTTCATGTCGGTCAACTTCATGATGGTCAACTTCATGATGGTCAACTTCACTACTATCTATTCTTTAGTTAATTTTACATTAGACAATTTTGTGTTACAAAAGCACATATTATATTTAGTACTCTTTTCTTCACAAAAATTACAAAATAAATGACTGAATGAATGAGTCAATAAATTAAAAAATAACATAAATATAATTAAGGAAATAATTTTTTTTTTCGACCATATCTATTTAAACAATTCTAAATGTTTTAACAATAACAATAATAATGAATGTATTATTAATAATTTCAAATACGTTTCTTAAGTTTCGTTTCGTTTCCGAACGCGATTTGAATCCGAAAACGGATTCGGACTAATTCGGATTAATCAGGAGATAAAAATTCAGCACATGGTTCGTCTGAACGAACCAATGACGAAGTTGTCATTGACATCGATATGGTGTCAATGACAATTGACACATGGAATAGAAAATACAAATATATATACATAGTGTGTATGTATGTGTGTGTATAATTTTTGTATTATACTCGTTGAGTATAAAAATGTTCGTCCATTTGAAGAAGCCTTACAAGGGATAAAATTACAATTTGCGCAAATTACTTTGCGAAACATTTTTCTCGTTCGCGAAATGAAAATGGAGGAAAATTTCATTACAGAGCCAGAAGAGGAAAACGTACACAAACACGTGTATATGTAGCGAGTATTCGTATTGCGTCTACGAGATACTCGGTTCGAGCCCACATACCCGACAAACCTGACACCATCGCGTATTTCACATGACAATTTAGATAAACTCATACTCATATACTCATTTATATATAATAATACATATTTCACAATAGTTTTGCCTTGTGTCAATAATTTGCATCATGCAGAAGCAATATATGTTTTACACATATACATATTTCTATACCTATTATATATTATATATAAAATATCTCAAAATTAAATATCAAAGGATTCGTTCTTCGGCTCGATACCGTACATTCAACGGCCTGGCATCGTGCTGCAGCCATATATGTTTTTTTTCTAGGCACTGCGGTGCGTTCAGACAATGGATAAACTCTAATATTAAACACTCCTTAAATAAAGGAGTTTTACTACACCACTAGACTTGCCTTCGGGCAGACCACCATGTCGTATGTCGTATGTATGTATGTTTAGGTCTAGTTTCTCTAACACCGTCCCCATTAGTCTGGCCCCATGGGGGGTACCGTAGCACCGCATGGTGCTCCCAAGGGGGCAAAAAGTTAAATATAATCCCCCGAAGGCTACGGTTCTTGTTTATCAATATATGTATAGGTTAAAACTTTTTTTATTGTATTTAAAAAATCAGCATACAAAGTTTGTACCAACAGATATATGGTGCTGAACTGTAATTAAAAATTTTAGAATTACTTGTACATAACCTTCAAGTTTATCTCTCTAGAAGTTTGTAATTTTCATTTGTTTGTGATTTAATTTAATTCTACATCGGCATCAACCCCACTCGTTTGTTCGTGAAAAAATTAATTAACCGAGCGGCCCCCTTCGGTGCCCCTTGGGGTGCTCCATCCTACGCAGAGTTTAATAAGAAGGAAAAAGTGAGATAATTGATTGTGATAGTTGTGAAGATTTTTTTTTTTTTTGAAGAATTTGTTACTTTAATTTTTTAATTATTTTTGTGTAGAAATATGAATTTTTAGACAACTTTGAGACTCTTTGTGAAAATATAACCTCATATAACATTAAAAAATGAACTTTGTAAATATGTAAAATGTTATAGATCTAATAGTTTTTTTTTGACATATAAATAGTAATAAAATTAATTCAACTAATCAATATTCACAAATTTTATATTTAATAACCGAAAGTTTATGAAACTAACTTCATGCCGGTCGCCATGACAGTTTACATGTATTACAACTTTGCCAAAGCGACTGCAGCGCCATATGCGAATGAATGACGCAACTTAATGAAGTCATCTTTATTCAAAGTGAATACCCAGCCTTACAATTATGTCGCATCATGCAAATAAATAAAAAGTACGTGACAAAAAATTGCAACTTTCACTCATTGTTATATCAAAACGTGCCTCAAGTATCTTGATTCAAATGAAAAACTAGTTTTTAACATTGGATTATAATCGAAACCGTTTTACAACCCAATCACATTGTACATGCGTAATTGCTCATGGACATGTATCCAACCCAGTTTTTTTTTTATCACAAGAAAGCCATCTTTCTTTAAAGGGATATGTTCACGTTGCAATGTTGACAACATAACCACATGGAGTGAAATTGTTTAAATAACTTTGTACTACATATGAGATTAAATATATAAAGCTTCTTCAAATTTATATGTATATATATATATATATATATATATTATATATTTATATAGAGATCGGTATGCATTTCCTAAACCCGAACCTTAACCTAATTAAAAGGGTCCGGACAACCTTTTAACCTTTCACCCAGAAATGTTTGACTTGTGTGTGGGCAAAGCCATAAGGCATTTCTATTCGAAAATTGTATTACTCCACATACACACATATTTACACACACGCATGTATATATATATATATACATATATATATATATTATATATATATATATATATATATATATATATATATAATTTGTGTGTATGTGTTTTATAAATATCACATAATCTGTCAGGTATTCGATTGATATGAATTATATATTTGCATAGCTTTTTTATGCTAGCAGATGATTTGTAAAGTGGATTCAACTTGTCAGAATTAATAACAATTGTTTATTATTTATCTATTTATTTATTCCGTGTCTCCTTATCTTTGCAGAGCCGATAACAGTCGAGGAACCCTCTCGCCATGGGTTGCCTGTCGAGTAAAGACAAGCTGACGAAGGAAGACATGGATTTCCTGAAGTCGCACACGAGGTACGATGAGGCGACCATCAAGGAGTGGTACAAAGGGTTTAAGGTGAGAGGATGGAAAGGACAAGGGTTGGGGCACATATTCTCTTTGGTGTCTCTGGTGCCCGAGTAATTAATTAAAATGATTGTTTGTCGTAATCCTTTGATTTATCAGTAGTCGGTATTGTTGGTATTCTTTAATTTATTAGTACCCAGTATTGCTGGTTCTACGAGGATTTGTTCTTGGTTTAGAACTTCGCATTTTAGTTTGTATGACTGCCAACGGTTATATTACGTTTATACAGATTTATCATTAATGTGCCCTATATTGATTGTCATATTTATCACTAGTTTGATCTGTAATAGTATTCATCATGTACGAGCGTTTACCACCTGTAAGCGTAACATGTTTTTTCCGCATTTACTACCAGTCACAATCTTGTCTGCAGTTATCATCGATGCACTGCCATCTTGCCTGCATTTACCACAGTTATGCCATACTATACATACAATACACTATAGTTTTTCAACATTATCATATTCACTGCTAGTGAGCACAAACATTCTTTTATCATTTGCCACTTGTGTGCGCTGCAACTTCTTCTGCATTTAATACTAGTGTGCACTACAACTGTTCCTGCATTTACCACCAGTATGCATCACGATAGTTTCTTCATGTACCATTGGAGTTCACTACAAATCTTTTAGCATTCACCACTAGAGTGCTCTACGGTATCTGCATTTACCGCCATACGCATTACAGTTCAATTAGCTGTTACTACCAGTGTGCGCAATAATTCAGTTAACATTTACCACCAGTGTACTCTAAATTAATTAGCATTTATCATTAGTGTGCCCTAAATTCAACCATTTAGAGCATTTTACCACCAGTGTTTAATACATTTTGTGCATTCGGCACATGTGTCACAGCAATTTTGTCTGCTCTTACCACCAGTGTTCAATTTAACAGGGTTTGTGTTTACCACCGGTATGAACTACAGTAGTTTTGACCAATGTGCAGTGAAATATTCCACTATTATGCATTGCATTATTATTTCGCATTTAATGCTACAATTCTCTTAGGTAAATACCACAATCATTGTTATACTAAAACTATAGCAATATGGTCAATACTAAGAGCAGTGCACTATTGTAGTAAGATTGTAGTTTACACTGGTGGTAAATGAAAAAATCTGTTATGGTACAAACTCTTGGAAAATGACTGTATCGTTATAGTGCACACTGGTATTAAGTATCGATTTCTTAAAAAAAACAGTAACTCTAAATTTTCACAAATTATATCTACCATCTAATTACTACCTTCTCTTGTGTTAAAATAGCGCCACACTCCATATTTATTGTACCGATGCCCCCCTACCGTATAATTATTACCGCGCGTAATAGTTTTTCAACCTCCTCAGCCCCCCATGTAGAGTATTTCCACACAATTCCTCAAAAGGGGTGCTGCGGCAAACATTACATCGGGGGGCGGAGAAGGGTTCTCCCGTCGAATCAAATTTGTGAAATATAATTAGGGCAACGCTTCAAAAGTCGAACGAGAGCGTGCTCAATGAACATTTGCCACGATGGGGGGGCCAATGGGGCGTAACTTAAATTGTAGTTATGTAAGTACTCGAGAAGGGAATAAAGAAAATACGCAATGACTTTGGAATGTAGGTTGTTATTGAGTTATTTAAGAGGCTTTGCCGAACTGTAAGCAAAAATGTTAAACATGAACATAGCTTTGTATGTCGCGTAGTACCAATTGTATTTTTAACTATTAGCGTGAAGATAGCCGCGTACCATAGAATTGTTTTAACTGTTTTTTTTTTGCAGCAAGACTGTCCGAATGGCCGACTGACTCCTGCGAAGTTCGTCGATATGTACAAAATGTTCTTCCCAAGCGGAAATGCGGAAGAGTTTTGCGACCATGTCTTCCGGACATTTGACATGGACAAGAATGGATATATCGACTTTAAGGTAACTGATAGAATTTGTTTTTGATCACCAGTAGAATTTTAAGTATGCTCGCCAGTATAGTTTACTTTTTTTGGTCGAATCCATTTCGTCAGCAATGTTACTTGTCTAAATCGTAGTTGTCTAAATCTCGAAATAATGCTCGTTTACTGCTTTATATAGATTCCAAGTATCTGACCTGTATATTCTAGATATTGCGAGATGAAGTCTCCAAGTCTATGTACAATTTACTCGTCAGTAGGGTTCTATTTTTTCTTATGTTCAAATCATATTCATTCATCAGCAGAAATAATCCAAGGCGCATATTCTCGAAGATCTGAAGATTGTTCTGCTGCTTTTGATAGAGTGCACATGTCTGATCAGATATCAATTAACTCCTTATTTGAGTTCTTTTTTTCACGTTCAAATCATACTCATCCATCAGCAGGTATACTCCAAAGCGCAGATTCTCGAAGATTTGAAGGTTGTTTTCGCCTGCTGCTTTTGATAGAGTCCACATTTCTGATCAAATACAGTTAGCCCTTTAGTAGAGTTCTACTTTTCACGTTCAAATCGTTATCATTCATCAGCAGAAATACTCCAAAGCGAGGATTTTCGAAGATTTGAAGTTAGTTTTCGCCTGCTGCTTTTGATAGAGTCCACATCTCTGATTAGATATCAGTTAGCTCCTTAGTAGAGTTCTACTTTTCACGTTCAAATCGTTGTCATTCATCAGCAGAAATAATCCAAGGCGAGGATTCTCGAAGATCTGAAGGTTGTTCTCGCCTGCTGCTTTTAATAGAGTCCATATCTCTGAACCATACGGATTCATTCTCCACATGTAGACTTCATCAGTTTTTTCTGCAATTTGATACATAGTTTGTTCGTCAGCAGAGTTCTATTTTTTTATCCTCAGCAGTCAGTAAAATTATATTTTATTTTGAGTCAAATCATATTCATTTGATAGCAGAAATAATACAAAGGGAGGATTCTCGGAGATTTGAAGGTTGTACTTGCCTGTTGCTTTCAATAGTCCATATCTCTGATCCGTACGTATTCAATCTCCACTTGTAGACTTCATCAGTTTTTTCTGAAAGTTGATAAGTAGTTTGCTCGTCAGTAGAATTCAACTTTTTGGTCGTCAACAGTCAGTAAACTTCTATTTTATTTTGGTTCAAATCATATTCATTCATTAGCAGAAATAATTCAAAGCAAGGATTCATGAAGATTTGAAGGTTGTTTTTGCTTGCTGCTTTTAATAGTCCATATCTCTGATCCGTACGGATTCATACTCCACATATAGACTTCATCACTTTTTTATGCAATTTGATACATAGTTTTCTCGTCAGCAGAGTTCTATTTTTTTGTTCGTCACCAGTCAGTAAAATTCTATTTTATTTTGGTTCAAATCATATTCATTTGATAGCAGAAATAATCCAAAGCGAGGATTCTCGGAGATCTGAAGGTTGTACTTGCCTGCTGCTTTCAATAGTCCATATCTCTGATCCGTACGGATTCATTCTCCACTTGTAGACTTCATCAGTTTTTTCTGAAAGTTGATAAATAGTTTGCTCGTCAATAGAATTCAACTTTTTGGTCGTCAACAGTCAGTAAACTTCTATTTTATTTTGGTTCAAATCATATTCATTTGATAGCAGAAATAATCCAAAGCGAGGATTCTCGGAGATCTGAAGGTTGTACTTGCCTGCTGCTTTCAATAGTCCATATCTCTGATCCGTACGGATTCATTCTCCACATGTAGACTTTATTTGCAAGTTGATATATAGTTTGCTTGTCAGTAGAGTTTTATTTTTGGTTCGTTCTTCATCAAAAACGTAGTTCTCGGAAGCTTTTGAGTCAATATTAATCTTAGTGTCCATGTGTCTGATCCCTACGGAGTTACGTAGCACTTCATCATTATAAATTTATAAATTTATAACGATTACACAACTCACGGAGCTAGAAACTTTCTGTCGTGTTGTTAAAACTTTAAACGACACGAAATAAATCTGTTTGGAAAAGTTACAGTTTCGAAACAACTTTTGCGAAAGTTTTAGAACTTCTTGTTAAATTAAGTTTCCCCGATTAATTTGAATCAATTAAAATACTTTGGATCACTATACTGTATTAGGAGAAAAAATAATGATAAAGTTTTGGATAGGAGTTTTTGGTGGTAGATAGGTGATTGGTAACAAGTTTTTGGAACTTTTTATACAGATTGATACAAGTTAGATAGCTTAAAGTATTCAAATCTAGTTATCTATATTTAGATAGTTATTTTGATTTTTTGTGACACCAGATGATTGGTAAGGTTTTTAATGCACTTCACACATTGTTTAAATCAAATCGCAAATTAGTTTTTAACTTGTGCATCATTTTAGTATATCTCGTATAACTTTTAAACAATTCGATAAATATAGATGATGTATTTGGTGAATTTGTTTTAAAAAAAATCATCTATAATATTTTCTAATAAAATTATATTGAAAAGCAACTAATTAATGATTAATGAATAAAGAATGATTAACAAAATTATCTTGAGGAGTTCAAGAAAGTATTACATTTTTGTTTTGTGCATCATGCTAGTACATCTTGTACAACTTTTAAACCATTCGATTAATATTAATGATGTATTAGAGTTAATTGTTTAAAATAAAAGTAGCATCAACATTGTCTAACATCATAAACCTCTACAGCAACTTTGTATACTTTAAAACGCCATTCGAAAATTCTTAATTTGTTTTGACATTGTACTCGCTATAAAGATGCTGCGGTTCATAAAAATATTCATAAGTCGAAAAGCATTCGATTGATATGGATGATGTATTAGAAGAATTTGTACAAAATAAAATAATCTATAGTCTAACAACAACAGACCCTATAACAACTCAGTATTTTCAAAATTGTTTTAAATTGGACACAAAATTTATTTGTTACATTTATTTCAAGTACATTTATTTATTATATCTCTTGTAACTTTTAAACCATTCGATTAATATGGATGATGTTCTTGGCGTATTTGTACAAAATTAAATAATCTAAAAAATTGTCTAACATCTGGAATCTCTACAACCATTCCGTATACTCATAATCAGGCCAATTTGAAGAACAAATATATATTAGACGTCCTTGTGTGTATATTTGAAGGAAAATCAATAAAATGCCACAAAAAGATATTATATCACGAATTCCGCAAGTATAAGTATATATACACCTGTATATATATATATATATATATATATATATATATATATATATATATTCAATTGTATGTATCGGAATAAATTACCTTAGTTAAAGGAGTCTCCTGTGGCGGAGCACCCCGTAGACATTTATATTCATCCTTTCATTATTTTCGTATATTTTACATTTCTTTGTTCCAAAAATATAATAATAAGGATACTCATCGTTTTCAAAAACAAAAAAGACGTTTTATCCTAATCGCTCTGAATATAGAGACAAGGTTTCGTACCAACATAATAATTGGTAATAATAAAAAATGCAAAAAAACAATATTTTTTATTGGTTTTATAACGATTTATAAGTGTACACAGTTGTTGTAGGACTTCGTTGTATTAGACAATGTTGTAGATGATTTAATATAATAATAAGGATACTCATTGTTTTCAAAAACAAAAAAAGACGTTTTATCCTAATCGCTCTGAATATAGAGACAAGGTTTCGTACCAACATAATAATTGATAATAATAAAAAATGCATAAAAACAATATTTTTTATTGGTTTTATAGCGATTTATAAGTGTACACAGTTGTTGTAGGACTTCGTTGTATTAGACAATGTTGTAGATGATTTAATATAATAATAAGGATTTTGTTTTCAAAAACAAAAAAAGACGTTTTATCCTAATCGCTCTGAATATAGAGACAAGGTTTCGTACCAACATAATAATTGATAATAATAAAAAATGCAAAAAAAACAATATTTTTTATTGGTTTTATAGCGATTTATAAGTAGACCGAGTTGTTGTAGGTCTTTGTTGTGTTAGACAATGTTGTAGATTATTCAATTCAGAACAAATTTCTCATATACACCATTCATATTAATCGAATGGTTAGGAAGTTATACGAGTTATACTAAAATGATGTATGAAGTAAAAAATCTGATAAAAGTTATTATAAACAATTTATAAGAGCTGTAGAAGTACACAGAGTTGTTGCAGGACCTTGTTACGTTAGACAATGTTGTATATTATTTAATTCAGAACGAATTTCTCATATACACCATTCATATTTATCGAATGGTTTGGAAGTTGCAGGTGTTATACTAAATTGATGTATGATGTAAAAATATTTTGTAAAAGTTATTATAGACAACGATACAAATGGTGTCGATACAAGTTATAGGACATAATTTATTTTTTCATTTTTCTTTTACTTTCATTTTATGTTAATTTTTACAAAAACGGCTTGGCCGATCGTTGCACAATACTAATCAAAGCAAGATCTTACCGAATTATATCAAATGGCTTTTGAATTTTGGCTATCACTTGGTATATGAGAAGGCTTAGACAAAATGGTTCAAGTACTCACATGTTTTTTTTCCAATTTAGGGTCAAGCGCTTCAGAATGGCTTGTTGAAATCCCTTGTCTTAAGAAATTTAGTTTACCTCGCGCCGCGGAGTACTGCACCACTTGATTTGTGTTAATCAAGTGCAAACTTCTAAAAATATTGTTAAATCATTAAACTTGTTCCTCGGAACAAACTCTATTTTTGGAACCCCGTAGCTTTTCAGGGCAGGGGTCAATACACACTGATACAGATCTATTATCAAATACACAATTATCGATATTCTTTATTTTTTACGTAATTTTCAAAAAAAATGATTTAATTTGTGGTTTTAAAGTTAACCGAGATAATTTAATTTTGTACAAATTATCCAAATGCGTCATTCGTATTAATCGAATGGTACAAATGCTACCATGTTTATAACAAACTAGCAAACCGGGCGAACTCCGTTTCACCACCAGATGGTTTCATTTTATGTAACATTTCGTTTGGTGATTAAAAGATGAAGAAAAAAATTGCCTAATGTTGAAATTGAATAAAAATTTGAACAATACACGTGATTGATTTGATGGTTTCCAATTGAAATGATAGGAAACGAATAACTTATTTTTTTACTTTTTTTGCACAATTTCACAGTGAACACAATGCCGGTTTGTCACATGAAATTAACTGAGCAGAGAACAAAGAGTAGCTGTCAAACAAATGAGTAGCAGTCAAACAAAAAATATTAGTTTGTAGTACATACTAAGTATCAGAGATTACGCTGTATGTGAAAAAGAAAAAGTGTTTTCCACTTTTCTGTTGAGATCTTTCTTCAATTTTCTTTGCTATAAACTTCACGGAGTCCGAGACCTTTCCAACGAATGCAAAATCGTCGAAATCGGTTCGTGCGTTCTGGAGTCATATCGTCAGGAAGGAAAACTTGACTTATTTTTATATAATAGATAGTGCACAAAGTTCGATAAAAGATGTCGTTGCACTTGGTTCATGTAGTCTCATTATAGTACACGATTTTAAAGTATTCCGAGTTGTTGTAGGTTATCATTATATTAGACAATATTGTAGATGATAAAGTTTTGAACAAATTTTCCAAACACATCATTATTATTAATCGAATCATTTAAGATCCATAGACAATATTAAAATCAAATGCACTTAAATCAATTGTCTACCTTCAATAGAGATTATTCAATTTTGCACAAATTTTCCCAGGAATCGAAACAACAATATCAATATCAATAATAATAACAATACCATCGGCCACGACAGTAATGTCTATAATGGGGCCCTGGGTGCTCAGTGGAGCCCGAGAGCCTTGATTCTTTAATAGTTTTATAGGTTAGGGCACGCGATCCAGTTCCATTACACTAATTTATGACGAACAATAAAATAACATGAGAAAATCATTTAAACGATGACATTTTTACGATTTAGACATTTCTTTACATAACCTTATGGATATGGAATGCATATTTAAAATATACAATATTAGAACATATAAATCGACCCGATGTACTATTTATAGTCCAGGCGACCTTGACAGTGTTTTTATTTATTATATCTCGTATAACTTTTGAACTATTCCAGTAATATAGATGATGTATTTGGCAAGTTTATTTAGAACTAAATTATCTAGAATTTTATTTTATTTTATAAGTCCATATAGCAACTCGGTATACTTCAAAAACGCATTTGAACATACAGCGTTCTTAGTTTTTTATTTAAATTCTAATAAAATCATATTGAACGGATTTATTTTACTATTTTGTGATAAAGCATCAAAGGGATTTAAAATACCGTCAAAATTTTATTCAAATTAAAAAACTAATAAAAACATCTAAGATAGCACACATTTATTAGTGTCAACCGTTATACACATTTATATAATTATAAATTATAAATTAAATATTTATTATAGCATTTAAAATATGTAAATAATATTTAAAAACAATAATGTGATTAAAGTCATACTTCAAATATGACATGATCGGTTTGTCATTGTAATTATCGTTTACCACTTGAATCATCATTAGAGAAATTAAGTAATTGCTGATTAATAAATTCTATAATATTCGTTCAAATAGTGGATTATGTTAAACAACGCCTAAAAAATATTGTTTTCACAATTTCACTCATCATCATGTAATATTTGTGTTTGAAGAATTAAAATTAACATACATTCACTGACTGAATGATTTTTTTTTTTACTTTTTCGCTGGCGATATAATCTCATTCTTTGAACAGCTATAATATCTGTTTTGCCAAAAAAATATTTTCCATTTTACTAACTTCAAAGATTTATAGAAACTAGGTATAATATAGAAATAATTTCTAATCAATGAACTTACGTTTAGTACAGGGCATAAATGTTTCATTTGTTTTATTATTTTCAAGGAACAGGGTAAAGTATTCTTCTGATTCAGGCATTTTTCATTAAATACAGATTTGTACTGCGATGTAACTTTAAAATGTTTATTTATCTATGCCGATTTGACTGATGCCGGTACGCATATAACGACAGATCTCTTTTCACTTACACGGCAACTAATCACAATCGACCCGTATTGAAATGATTTCATATAGAGCGAATGACGAACAGTTTGAGCGTAACGGACTTCCGTTGCATTTGTTCGGATTTACACCCTAGTATAAATTGATATTTTGTGATAAAGCCAAAGCCTCAAATTACAAAAGCCATTAGTATGTCTGCATAATTTTAACAAAGTAAACGACAAATTCATCAAAACCTTTAGTGTGTACGCACCTTTAGCTTCTAACTTTATATAAAACTATTATAAGGGTGCATACACACACGTCCCAATAATGATTTACCTTTGTACATTATTTATTTTTACTTTTTCTCCAGGAATTTCTATTGGCGATAGACGTGACGTCGTCGGGGACTCCGGAAGAAAAGCTGAAGTGGGCGTTCCGGATGTACGATGTGGACGGAAATGGTGTCATTGACATTCAGGAAATGACAAAGATCGTTCAGGTGAGAGAGATTGACAAATTTATGTCGATTGAGATGGAAGAAACAGGAATTAATCGTTGGAATGGATCTAAGATAAGATTTTGATCTTCAAACTTTACTTGGTTTTGGAAGAAATGAGAAGGTGACATAACCTCAATCTAGCAAAAAACTTTGCACAGTTTGGCCTAATTTATGGGCCGATTCTGCCGCACAACAGACCAATGTTGTGGCAAGGCATGTTACACTCCAACTAACTTATTATGCGACTGAATCATACTGAATACTGTCATGTATTTGCTGTGCATTCAGGCTAAAAACACATAAACTGCAATGTCACTTGTATGTTATGGAGCTGGATCAGAAACAGCATTTTATCTAAGATAGTTTTCTGGACATTGTGCGGTTTCTAGGTTAGGTTTTCTATCTGACAACCTGAGAAAAACGCCTGACTACACAGCAACCACATGGCTTTTGTCAATATTTAGTATATAAAGTTCTTCATAGCCTTGCCATAACTTTTGTGCGGGAGAATCGGTCCATATCGGTAAGATAACAAAGAAATAACACAGAAAGAACCTTATAGAAGTCCACCTTATGGAAGTTGTCTACCTTATAAATACCTTACCACCTTATAAATATAACTTCATTTCACTTACTTCGTTCCCAGTCTTTTTTTTACTATAGGTGAGAGAGACTGACAAATTTATGTCGATTGGGATGGAAGAAACAGGAATTAATTATTGAAATGGATCTAAGATAAGATTTTGATCCTCAAACTTTACTTGGTTTTTGTAAAATATGATGCAACCTCACTCAGGGAAGAAATGGAGAGAGGTGACATAACGTCAATTTAGCAAAAAAAAATTGTAGGCTTTAACTTAATTTATGTGCCGATTCTGCCGCACAACAGACCAATATTATGGCAAGGCCATGTTCCATACATTATGTTACTGAATTATACTGAATGCTGTCAAAATGTCATGTATTTGCTGTGCATTCAGGCGTTTTTCACATAAACTGCAACGTCACTTATATGTTATGGAGCTAGGTCACAAAGACTATGTTATCTAAGATCGTTTTCTTGACATTTGTGCGGTTTCTAGGTTAGGTTTTCTATCTGACAACCTGAGAAAAATGTCTAACTGCATAGCAACCTCATGGCTTTGTCAATATTTAGTATGGAAAGTTCTTCATAGCCTTGCCATAACATTGGTCTTTTGTGCGGGAGAATCGGTCCATCAATCTAGCTCTCTTATCTTTGGTATTAAGATAACAAAGAAATAACGCAGAAAGAACCTTATAGAAGTCCACCTTATGGAAGTTGTCTACCTTATAAATACCTTACCACCTTATAAATATAACTTCATTTCACTTACTTCGTTCCCAGTCTTTTTTTCACCATAGGAGAGAGAGATTGTTAAATTTATGTCAATTGAGATGAAAGAAATAGAAATTTATTATTGGAATGGATCTAAGATAAGATTTTGATCTTCAGACTTTCCTTAATTTATGTAAAATATGATATGGCCTCACTAAGGTGACACAATCTCAATCTAGCAAAAATCTTTGCACACTTTTACTTAATTTATGGGCCGATTCTGCCGCACAACAGACCAATATTATGGCAAGGCCATGTTAAGCTTCAACTTCCATACATTATGCTACTGAATCATACTGAATACTGTCAAAATGTCATGTATTTGCTGTGCATTCAGGCTAAAAACACATAAACTGCAACGTCACTTGTATGTTATCAGGGATCAGAAAGACCCTGTTATATAATATTGCTTTTTTTACATTTGTGCGGTTCTAGGTGATAAGAGAAAAACGCCTGACAGCATAGCAATCACATGGCTTTTGACAATATTCAGAACGATTTTATATGGAAATTTCTTCGTAACGTAGCCTTGCCATAACATTGGTTTGTTATGCAGCAGAATCGATCCTTAAATGTACTGTGTTAATAATGGACATAAGTTTTAATTAGCAATATAATAGTGTTTTTGAATTTCGATCAATATTGTTCTGACGATTATGTAGACAGTAAAGTATCATAACCTATAAAATTTCTCATCAAGGTTTATTATGTATTCCAGAAATTAACGACAGACGAGCTATAAATTTTATGTTCCGAAACTAATAATAATAATAATAATAATAAATAAGAGGATTCTCATCAACATAAGAGAATAAAATCTTTACGATATTTGTTATCTGGCGATTGATTTTATTTATAATTTGAGTTGTTTAAATTTAAAATTAGTGTAATCTATTAGGAGTCTGTGTATATAAATATTTATTTTAGTTTTTTACATGGCGGAAAATTTATTTTTATAATTTAAATATTTTGATGTACAAAAGATTCCGAAAATAATTTGCGCAGACTTCAAAGAATATTTATAATCCTCTGTAATTATATGTATATACTTTGTGATACCTGTAACATTTTTAGGTTACAAAACTTTTTATTGTAGTATCAGTTACACGGCTTTTCAAGTATTTGGCAAAAAATATAATAAGTCTTAAGAATTTTTGCATATCTTTACGTTTCAGAGGTTTCCGAACATTTTGGCATACCTTAGAAAAAATGAATATGTGTGTGTGCATATGTATGGATAAAATTTTTTGTCCACGTTTTTGGGAGCACGGATCAACCGATTTGAATGATTCAAAAAGCATTCGATTCCTACTTATGAGGAGACGTGCTGATTAGTTTTCGACAGAGACAGGTCCAGTTGTTTCCAGCAATTTCCCTTAAGCACCACTAGATTTTATTGTTATTATCAATTGATAAAAAAAAACTTGCATGAATTTACATTTATTCATTAGTATATATGTTTGCCTACCCCCCAAGCGCCACTGCGTCGACGAGGTGTATGAACTCTTCATCGTGGTGTGAGGGTGCTCCCTCACATTCCAGGGGGGCGCCGTTGTTTTTATTCTATCGATTACTTTACACATAATTACGGGTCGCTTGTGCAAAGTGCAAAACGCCATATTTATATATATATATATATATATATATATATATATATATATATATATTGTAGCGTCCTGTTTATTTTAAAAACTGTTTTTTTCGTATTTGTGTCGCGTGACGTTAATGGCTCTGGAAAATAGATATTTGATATGACGATTTTATAACAGAGATATCGACTCCAGTATTAAATTAACCAAAAGGTCAATATGACCTTTTGTAAATACTGATCATACTCTATATTTTAGGCTTTAGATTTTTATTTCTACTATTGATAATAATTTAATAAGTCAAAATGATTTTTTAAAAATGTGTTCACATCGTGAAGGATGTGAAACTTGTTGAAAAATAATACAATAAAAGGTGCAGTGAGATTTAAAGAGATAGAGACAGAAAAAGAAGTAGGTTCAGAGAGATAGAGACAGAGACAGAGAGATAGAAATAAAGTAAGAGGGATAGAGACAGAGAGATAGACATAGAATACGGCAGATAGGGAGAAAAGGATAGGATAGAAAGAAAGCAAGAGAGAGATAGATATAGATGGGTTCAGAGATAAAGCGATGGAGATAGAGAGAAAAGGATTGATAGACATAAAGTGAAAAAGTAATAATGTAATAAGAAGTCAATATGATTCTTTAAAAATGTGTTAATATCATGAAAGATGCTAAACTTGTTGAAAAATAAAACAATAAAATATTAGTGCGATTTACAGAGATAGAGACATAGTGAAAAACATGTAAAGGCTGAGAGATATAGAGAAGGAAATAGGACAGAGGCAGAGAGTGAGAAGTACAGACATGGAGATATAGAGAAAACAAGTAGGAACAGAGAGATAGAGATAGGGAGATAGAGATAGGGAGTTAGAAATAAAGTAAGAAGGATAAAGACAGAGGCCTAGGGATAGAATTAGAGTGAGAGGGATAGAGGCAGGGAGATAGATAAACACAAATGATGGATGGAGATAGAAAGAAAGAGATAGATAGAAATAAAGTGAAAAAGTAATAATTTAATAAGAAGTCCATATGATTCTTTAAAAATGTGATAACATCGTGAAGGATGTGAAACTTTTTGAAAAATAAAACAATAAAAGATGTAGTTTGATTTACAGAGATAGATAGAGAAAAATAAGTAGGGACAGCAGATAGAGACAGAGATAGAAATAAAGTAGGAGGGATAGAGACAGAGACAGAGAGATATAACTAAAGTACGACAGATAGAGACAAAGGGATGGGATAGAGAGAAAGCTAGAGAGATAGATATAGATAGATTTAGATAGGATTGATAGAAATAAAATGAAAAAGTAATAATTTAATGAGAAGTCAATATGATTCTTTAAAAATGTGTTAACATCGTGAAGGATGTGAAACTTGTTGAAAAAACAATAAAAGATGTAGTTTGATTTACAGAGATAGATAGAGAAAAATAAGTAGGGACAGCAGATAGAGACAGGGATAGAAATAACGTAAGGGAGATAGAGACAGAGACCTAGAGATAGAATTAGATTAAAAGAGATAGAGGCAGGGGATAGAGACAGAGAGATAGAAATAGAGTAAGATAAATAGACAAAAGGATGGGATAGAAAGAAAGATATAGATAGAAACAAAGTGGAAAAGTAATCATTTAATAACAAGTCAATATGATTCTTTAAAAATGTGTTAACATCGTGAAAGACGCTACACTTGTTGAAAAATAAAACAATAAGAGATGCAATGGGATTTATAGAAATGGAGACGTAAAGAAAAACAAGTAGGAACGGAGAGATTAAGACAGAGATAGAAATAAAGTAAGAGAGATAGAGACAAAGACCTAGAGATAGAATTAGAGTAAGAGGGATAGAGGCAGAGAGATGAATAGAGTAAGAGAAATCGAGACAAAAGGATGGGATAGAGAGAAAGCAAGAGAGAGGTGAAGATAGATTTCGAGATAAAGCGATTTAGATAGAGAGAAAGAGATAGATAGAAATGAAGTGTTAAAGTAATAATTTAATAAGATGTCAATATGATTCTTTAAACATGTGTTAACATCGTGAAAGATGCTAAACTTGTTGAAAAATAAAATAATGAAAAATTAGTGTGATTTACAGAGATAGAGACATAGAGAAAAACAAGTTGAAATAGAGAGGTAGAGATAGAAATAACGCAAGAAAGATAGAGACAAAGACCTAGATATAGAATTAGAGTAAGAGGGATAGAGACAGGGACATAGGGACTGAGAGATAGAAATACAGTAAGTTAAATAGACAAAAGTATGGGATAGAAAGAAAGATATAGATAGAAATAAAGTGGAAAAGTAATAATTTAATAAGAAGTCAATATGATTTTTTAAAAATGTGTTAACACCGTAAAGAATATGAAACTTGTTGAAAAATAAAACAATAAAAAATGTAGTTTGATTTACTGAGATAGAGATACAGAGGAAAACAAGTAAAAACTGAGAGATAGAGACAGGGGGATAGAGACAGAGGCATAGATATAAAAATAAAGTAAGAGAGATAGAGACAGAGACCTACAGATAGAAATAAAGTAAGAGAGATAGAGACAGAGACCTAGAAATAGAAATAGAGTAAGAGAGTTAGAGACAAAAGGATGAGATAGAGAGAGCAATAGAGAGATGGATATAGATAGATTTAGAGCTAAAGTTATGGATATAGAGAGAATTAGATAGATAGAAATAAAGAGAAAAAGTAATAATTTGATAAGAAGTCAATATGATTCTTTGAAAATGTGTTTAATATAGTGATGGATATGAAAATTAAACCAATAATAGATGCAGTGTGATTTACAGAGATGGAGGTATAGAGGAAAACAAGTAGTAGCAGAGAGTTAGAGACAGGGGCAGAGATATAAAAATAAAGTAAGAGAGATAGGGACAGAGGCAGAGAAACAAAAATAGTGTAAGAGTGAGAGTTAGAGAGAAATAAAAAATGGTATAGAGAGAAAGCAAGTGAGAGATGGAGATAGAGTTGGAGAGAAAGAGATAGATAGAAAAAGACATAGAAGGTGAGAGAGAGTGAGACAGGTAAATAAATTGACAGCAAGAGAGTTATGGAGAAAAAATAGTTTGATTGATATGTAGAGTGATTGAAAAAGAAAGATATATGGATTAATATATAAATAGAGAAAGAAGCCAGATAGATAGAAAAATAGATAGATAGGTAGGTATATCAATAGATTAATAAATGTAAGAAAGCAGTAAAGTTAAAAAATAGTTAAAAAGTGGAAGTGTAACATAAAAATTGATAAATTGATAGATTAATGTATTAATTGATAGATAAATCAATAGATCATTAGATAGCTAGATTAATAGAAAAACAGTAAAATAAGAACATATAGATAAAATTATAGATAAGAGTGTATGAAAGAGAAAAAGAAAGAGAGCGTGGTACTAACTATTGACAGATTAAAACGTAATTTGATTTGATAAAGAGAGAGTGAAAGGCATAGATTAGAAAATAGAGATCCGTGAAAAATGAATATATACAAAAATATTGTTCCTATTATTTAAGATGTTTTATATAAATAACTATATTTTATCCTTTATTCTCTCAGGCCATCTACGACATGTTAGGCGCATGCTCCTCGAATAGGCCAGCAGATTCCGCAGAGGAGAGGGCCAAAAACATTTTTGCCAAAATGGACGAGAACAACGACGGACAACTGACCCAGGAGGAATTTCTGAAAGGATGTCTGCAGGACGAGGAGTTGTCCAAGATGCTCGCACCCTAGATACAGATATAATGGTTTGAGATAAAAAGACTTACATGAATCACATAATATGTTGTGTAGTTTTATGATGAGTAATTTTGTATTGTTTCTCGTTTCAGATCAAACGGAGATCACTGCATTTTATTAGATAAACGTTGGCATTTTATAATTTAACTATTTTTTTATAATAATTTAAATGATATTTGCTACTTTTTAAAAAATTATATATAAATATTACAAGGATTTTTTAAATTGCATAAAATGCGTTAAGAGTACATTGGCTTTGGGTCAACAAGGACATCAAGGATAAATTTAGAGACAGAAATAATTGAAACTTATTTATAAAAATATCATCTCATCTCTAAATCATTTCCTCGATAGTCCTTTATTGACTCAAAATAAATCAGTTCGGTTGCTAAGTTTAATATACTTCCAAAATTATTGCTAACATTAAAATATAGTTAATTAATTAATTGATAGTTTTTAATAATTAAATTTTAATCGTAGGGTAATTAAGAACAATCAAACCAATATTCGTGTCATTACGGTATGTGCTTTTAGATTTTAAGCTAGATAAATGTCAAATTTATAAAAATACACACACAATTATATATATTTATATGTACTGTATCCTTACAAGATGTGCTCGGAAAAAAAAACTGAATTTAAAAGACTTCTGAGTCATGTGCACCAAAATATTTTGTACGAGTACATCTTGTATGGATATTAAATAACATATTATTCCACAAGTACTTTAGGGTTTTGCACAAATCTATATGTTAAGATATGGTACCAAGTACTCTACTTATTTGTGTCGTTAGGGTTTTTGAAAAATCGATAACTTAGTAGATCGATAACTGATTTCAATGTAGTGAGGAAATCGATAGTTGAATTTATTAATCGATAACTGTTTTTCTTAACTAAATCTTATCAACTATTGTCAATTTATAAAATTACTCTAATAAGAACAGGACGGTATTAATTACTTTTTAATGATATACGTTTTTAATTATATAAGTTATATCTAAGGACCAATTTATGGACTAATGTGTTAATTTAAAATTATTGGTCGTTTTGAAAACTAAGTTGGAATTATTATAGAATAGTTAGTAATTTTCATTGGGATTAGTAATCTTGAAAGGTTTTTTGACGTTGAAACATGTTAAACAACCAATTAGTAAAATAAAAAACCATGAACAAAGATACATAATAATTTATTTCTACTAGTTTGACCTTGGATATATTTCATCATGCACCAGAAGAATTTCTTTAAAACATAAAAATCAAATATACACAGAATCATTATTAAATTTTTATATTTTGAAGATTTTCTTCTGCTGAATGATGGCCCACATCTAGTGTTGTAACTGACAATGAGGCAGATAAATTATTATGTATATAAGTTTATTTAGTATTTTATTAAATTATTGCATATTTTTATTCGACTTATTGGCTATTAAATTAAATTTTAATTCGAACTATCAATACGGTTCGAATGTTTTTTGAATCATTCAAATCGGACGCCCCGTTCTCACAAAAAAGGACCGAAACATAGCGTTGCTGTAACATTTCTAGTTTATCGGAGAATTGTCCTATAATCTCTCATTTTAGCCATTTTTTTTCTTTTACTCTTATGATAACTTTTAGATTAATATCATTTTTCATTAAAATACTTTCTAATATTTATTCGTCCTGTTCTTAAAGCAAAAAATATCCCTAACTGAGACTGACAGCAACACAACTCGTAGCCAACTTCATAGAGAGCATCGACTCGTCGAGAATAAGAAAAAAAAAATTGACTTTTGTAAAAATAGGTCCATAATATTATTTTATCATTATTTTTATCACTGACCCAAAAATTTCCTTACGTAAAGTTTTCAATTACAAATCAGCATTAAATTGAGTAGGTATTATCCTCTTTGAGTAGGACCGTTTCCTTTTGTGGAGGTCATTTTCCTTCTTCATGGGGTAGTTTTCTTCTTGAGAAGGTTTTTTTCTTCTCAAGATTTTCGCCTTCTTGGGAAGGTCCTATTTTTTTCAAGATCTTGTTTTTCTCAAGGAAGCCCTGTTCTCCTTAAGAATGTGCTGTTCTTCTCAAGAAGGTCCCGTTCTTCTCAAGAAGGTCCCGTTCTTCTCAAGAAGGTCCCGTTCTTTTCAAGAAGGTCCCGTTCTTTTCAAGAAGGTCCCGTTCTTTTCAAGAAGGTCCCGTTCTTTTCAAAAGGTCCCGTTTTTCTTTAAAAGGTCCTGTTTTTCTTAAAAATGTCCTGTTCTTCTCAAGACGGTCTTGTTCTTCTCAAGAAGGACTTTTCCTTTTCAAGAAAGTCCTGTTCATCTCAAGAATGTCCTTATCTTCTTAAGGAGGTATTTTCCTTATTGAGAAGTTCCTGTTTTTCTCTAGATCCTGTTCTTCTCAAGAAGGTCCTGTTCTTCTCAAGAAGGTCCTTATCTTCTTGAAGAGGTCTTTTCCTTCTTGAGAAGGTCCTGTTTTTCTCAAGATCTTGTTTTTCTCAAGATGGTCCCGTTCTTTTCAAGAAGGTCTTGTTCTTCTCAGGAAGATCCTTTTATTTTCAAGAAGGTCCTTATCTTCTTGAGGAGGTCTTTTCCTTCTTGAGAAGTTCCTGTTTTTCTCAAGATCCTGTTTTTCTCAAGATCCTGTTTTTCTCAAGATCCTGTTCTTCTCAAGAAGTTCCTGTTTTTCTCAAGAAGGTCCTTTTCTTTTCAAAAAGGTCATGTTCTTCTCAAGAAGGTCCTTATCTTCTCCAGGAGGTCTCTTACTTCTTGAGAAGTACGCTTTTCTTAAGAATTCTCTGTCCTTTTCAAGAAGGTCTTGCTTTCGGGTTTTTTTTCTCTTTAGCAAGTTCTTTTCTTTTTGAAATGATTCTTCTCATTTCGAGAAGATTTTTCTCTTTCCTTCTCGAAGACCTCTAACATTTATTTTTCCTGAGTCGATTCTTTCTATGAAGCTCTCTCTCTATCATATCTTCTTACCACTATATTCTAAAAAAATAGTAAAGCACTATTTTCCTATTTTCTGACAAACTAGTTAAAAAAGGATCACAATGTAAATTAGCTGCTTTATAAATGTTTTGTCGTAGACCGAGACGTTTTTAGGGAAAATCTAAAATCTGCACAATTTTTATAAAAGTATACTCATAGTTGTAATTTTAATGGGTATCTAGAGTTGAGCTGGGGATAAATGATAAATGGTAAAACAAAATGCATTCTAATTTAATTTTTACTATAGTTTTCACGTTTTTTTTATATTTACCAATCATTTTAATATTTTTATATTTATAATAAAAAACTCATTAACAATACAAGGATTTAGAAAAATGAGTACTGTGATGTAATAGGCAATAGGTAACTCGTCATACTATTTTTTTTCAATTGGATAGAATATTTTAACAATTTATGAAAAATGCTTTATTGATCGCAAACAATTATTAAATTCAATACATGTAACAATTAAGTAACTCTTATAAATGTTTGGGCACTCTGATGTGACCGGCAATAAAAATCATGCGTCGCAGTATAATTTAGGAGGGATTGCATCAAACGCCTCATTTTTCTTATTATTTTAAATCGTTAATTGGATCGAAATTTACATAATTAGGCACTGTGATGTCTATAGGCAATTTGTACTATAATTATTATAAAATTTGATAGTATATTTTCGCAGTTAAGTGCAAAACGCTGTATTAATAATATCTGATAAATCATTACACGTAACAACAATGTAACATAACGTTAACGAATTGAAAAAAAGCAATTGGGCACTCTGATGTGACGGGCAATGCAAAGCAAGAGTTATTTTGTATCAGACGAGGCAAATTACCTCATTTTTTATGGTTGTTTTTATATATACTAATACTAACACGTAACTATAGTTTAAAAATACATTTTTTACTATTTATCATTTATTTTTGGCTCGACAGATATTAAATATTAGTTAAAAATGGCCTAAGGCACAAAAATCCATGATATTAAATATTATATACATATATTTTGTTAATTAATAAGATTTTAATCTTAAAAATCATATCCATGTGTAAATGTTACGGGCACAGAACTATGTAAGATATTCTATATATATATAAATGAAATATTATAAAATATAATATATTAATAGCATGTAATTTTTAATATTAATGTTAACAATTGATATTTATTTGTCGATGGAATGAATTGATGCAAAATTGTTCGACGTTTCGACAACTGATATGTGTCATAATTTACAATGCAAATACAATTATCAGAGGAAGAGTCATATTTTTTGAATACGAGAAAGTGTAGAGGACTTTTTAAATTATGTGCTATATATATAAATACTCAAATTTAATATTTAATCATACGAGCTCTTCAGGACACACAGTTTGCACTACAAACTTGAAATTTGAACATAACGCACTTCTGTAAGTCTGCAATAACAACAAAAACCTAAAACAATCATTTGTTAGTTTTATAAACTTAAAATATACTTTGTTTAATTACATAATGAATATGTTTGTTGATGACACATATTTGAAGTCGAAACGTCTGAAACACCATAATTATTTTTTTTTATTTATATGCCACTGAAAATAATTGCTTCCAATAATATTTTTGTGTTAATGTCATAAATAAAGGTTTTATTTTATATATACAGTAGAGTCGATGCAGGAATTGTTCTGTGCAACATCACAGTAACACAGACGTAACTTTTAAGTATTTTTTATTATTCCATTTGAAATTAAATATAAATCGAATTTGGATTAAAAATAACTTGATTAGATACTGTACTCATTTGTTTCTTATTTAGATATATTATCTTTATTATTATTTTTTTACAAAATATCGATAAATTCAATACAAGTAACAACTAAGTAACGTTGCGTTGCAGTAACGGGTCATAAACCTAATAAATGTTACATTACAATTTGTTACATCAGGACTCTACTGCATATATGTTATTATTTTATCAAAATATAATTTCTGAGCACAATTATTTTAAATCTTTCGATGTACAACATGTCCTTCGATATAAATGTATAAATTTAAGTGTTAGGAGCTTAATGAAAAAATCAAACTTAATTGTAAGACGATGATGTTTCTTTATAAAATATAAATCTGGATGTAAAGATGTATTTATTAATGGATATTATATATATATATATATATATATATATATATATATATATTCATTTATAAATATGAGTCGAGTCAATGTTGCAATCATATCTGTAATTATTAAAATAATTAAAATATATAAATATATATAATACATTATTAATAATATTTATATTAATGTTAATTACTTTATATATATACAACAAATGGCTATGATATATCATCTCGACAGTTCTCGTGTTGTATAAAATGTATTTATGTTTTCAGACATTATTTAATCAAAGGTAAAAATTTATACTCAACATTGTTTATATTTATTTGTTATATATTTTTGCAATCTAAAGGAAAAGTTTTTTTTACTTTGTACCAATTTGTCTGAAAAGTAATTTATAATTAATATGTTAATAATAATTTGATATTTGTGATGAATAATTAAGTATTTGATTTAATTAATTGAGTTAATTTAAAAAAAAACAACGGTTTTTCATTCATAGAAATTTAGATAATATAATTTTAACAAATATTTGTTAATATATTGTTTTTAATATTCAATTCATATTATTGATTTCTGCTCCAATTCCTAATAATAATTATAAGTATTACAAAAATCAATTAATGAATGTAATTAATAATTTTATTTATTTTTTAGGTGTTTGCAGAGATCTACAAGTTCCTCGGATCACCTATATTTAATATAAATAAATAAATAAAATAAATTAAAAATTCTTTCAAATACAAAATGGCGACCCGCTGGTGTGCGTCTTGGGTGCAAGTTTAAAACTAAAATATTAATAAATAATAAATTCAACTTTAATTAAAACTATAACAATGATGAACTCATAAAGTAATTAAATAATTTATTATAATTAAACAAAAGACATATATTTATTTATTACCATTCCTTCTTATATTATTATGTGTGATAGTTAATTATCGTGATAGTTACTAATTAATATTAATTAAGTGATAAGTTTGAACTATATTTTACAAAATGGGGAAACAGAATAGTAAATTGAAACCAGAAGTTCTGGAGGATTTAAAACAAAATACGGAATTCTCGGATGCCGAAATACAAGAATGGTACAAGGGATTCCTTAAAGACTGCCCGAGTGGACATTTGTCAGTTGAAGAATTTAAGAAGATTTATGGAAACTTTTTTCCTTACGGTGATGCTAGTAAGGTGAGTGGATGGTGGAAGATGGTATATTTGCTGTAGTTTTTGAACAGTTTGGTTGACTTGGATGGAAGTTTGAGAGAGATTAGTAGAATATTGCATTGTCTATAAGTATGTCCAAGCAGGGCCGGTCCTGGGGTCCTTAGCGCCCGCATGCAACTTTTTTTTCTAGCGCCCCCCCCCCTATTAATTTTCACCGTTTTAACAGTTTATCATTAAAATTACATAAATATTTACATATTTTTTAAAAATTAATTCGTAATTATTTTGGATTTAGTACACAAAAAATTAGATATAATCTAGAAGGGTATAAAGTATATTGATTTGAAATTTATTTATTATTATCGATATCAATAAATAAAACAATCCCTGTTAAAATTTCACATTTTAGTAATATTCAATATGTAGTAAATTGGTTAAGGATGTAAGTTCGACTACCATAGCAAAAGAATTAATATTTTTGTTAGATTAAAGTTATAGAATTTAAGAAATGCATTTCAGTAAGAGTATTTATTATTTTGATATAAAGATCTTGATATCAAAATAATAAATACTATTTCTGAAATGCATTTCTTAAATTCTATAACTTTAATTTAACAAAAATATTAAGTGTAATAAATAAATTAATTTTTAATTATTCTGGATTTAGTGCACAAAAAATTAGATATAATCTAAAAGCGTATAAAATATATTGATTTTAAATTTATTTAGAAAATCGAGGCGATTGTTGATTATAATCAAGTATTTTTAAATTTTCAATTATTTTTAACGTATCTGCAATATTAATATTTAAAAAAAAACTAGCATTTAATATTCAAACATGACACATGTATTTCATGTTGGATTTTTTAAATTTTAATTTAATTTAGTTTTTCATTATTTACAATATCCAAAATTGCGTCGTAAACTTCTCCTTATTGATATCGTAAGAGCCGTCATATTCAGAATATCAGCTTGTTGTTTTAAAGTTAAATTTTTAACGTATTTTAGAAGTATTGTTCAAAAATCAGTAAAAAAAATGCAAAGAAATTACACATTTCTTGAACAATATTGAAAAAAAACTTAATATTTGATATGTATTATTTCTGTATAGTCAATAATTATTAAATTTAGAGTATGGACTCCACTAGGTATAAAACAAGCCTTAAAATTTTCGTTTCAAAGTAAATTTTGCTTCCATTTTTCATATTTGTGTCACGCGTGTCTTCAACATTCAAAGTTCAACATGCGAAACATTTGCAACAAAAGCAAAAGTTACAATTCAATTTCTCGGAATAAACAAGTCATTTTCTAAGCACTGACTCCGCATTTTTTATAATTTGTTTATAATTTTTTTAACAAGTTCCGATTCAACTAAATCAGCTCGCAATTTTTCGTCAATAATACCCAACAATTAATTTAATCTTTTGCAGGTTTGCACTTATGGGATTGAACACTAGATAATTTCTTTTTCGATTCCACAGTAACTTCAAACAAAGAAAAAAATCAATAAGTAGATTAAGCAATAAACGGAGCTGTTATTTACTAATTTGCAGAATTATTAATCGGTTAATTGTTTCCACTGATATCACATTGCAAAATAAATATGCCTTTTGTGTCTCCGTGTCCCTAGTTAAGGTAAATTATTTATTATAATTTATTAAGTATTCTGCATTTTAAATAATTCTAGATTTTATATAAAAAATATAAATATTATATTATAAATTTAATTTCCGAAACTCGTTTTGGCGCCCCCTAAGGCTTTGCGCCCGCATTTTTTGCATGCATCGCATGCAAGGCAGGACCGGCCCTGTGTCCAAGTTTATATAAGGATATTGCCAATAGACAGACAAACTCGATGCACAAATACCTTTGTTTAAGTTCTTATTAAAATATAACTATCCTTTATTAGTTTGCGGAGCACGTGTTCAGGACATTCGACGCAAATGGCGACGGAACAATCGACTTCCGGGAATTCCTTTGCGCCCTCTCTGTCACCTCCAGGGGTAAACTGGAGCAGAAGCTGAAGTGGGCCTTCTCCATGTACGACCTGGACGGAAATGGATACATCAGCAGGCAGGAGATGCTGGAAATTGTCACGGTATAAAAGATAAAGATTAAGGATCGATGGGTATTTAAAATAAGGGACCGAGCATAATAGACAAATGTTATGGCAAGGCCATGTTGCGCTCCAACTTTCATGCATTATGGTATTGAATCATACTGAATACTGTCAGTGTTATGCATTCAGGCAGTTTCACACATAAACTGCAATGTCACTTGCATGTTATGAAGCTGGGTCAGAAAGACTCTGTTATCTAACCTTGTTTTTTTGACTGGTTAGGTTTTCTATCTAACCACATGGCTTTTGTCAATATTTAGTATGAAATGTTCTTTATAACATAGCCTTGCTATAACATTGGTCTATTATGCGACAGAAACAGTCCCTAAATAACATATTTCCTCCATCAATTTTTCATTCATTTATTCAGGCCATTTACAAAATGGTGGGCAGCGTGATGAAGATGCCAGAAGACGAAAGCACCCCTGAAAAGCGGACAGATAAAATATTCAGACAGATGGATCGAAACAAAGATGGTAAACTGAGTCTTGAAGAGTTCATCGAGGGAGCCAAGAGTGATCCTTCCATTGTGAGGCTTTTGCAATGTGATCCACAGTCTCAGTAAAAAGATAAATTATAAGATATAAAATATGATAAAAAGGTAAAGTGTAGTTAGAGTTATAATAGTAATAATGGATTTCTATCAACAGATAATTATATATATATATATATATATATATATATATATATATCCTTTATCTTTATCCTTACAACCTGATATCATGCAGTAGTGATATCAACTTTCATTTCAAAGCATAGATATAAAATATTTGCATTCAGGTTGTGAAATGGCTATAAAAAATCTATCAACAGAAACTTTCCTATATCAAGTTTATTATTATAACTCTAGAAACATAAAATCTTATAACAAACTGGTCAAAATATTTATTAAATATAAAAAAGGTTGTTTCGATTTTATCGATTTACCTATTCGACTACATTATTCCAAAGTAGTTAGTCGAAATAAATTACTATAGATTAAGAAGCAAACGGTTTGCTTTGTTTTAAGCAATTTTTTAAAATGAATTGGTAAAGGATACTTATCCTATTGTACTACTTATATAAAAAAAATCACTAATATTGTCATATTTATTAAATATAGTTAGTCTAATATAATTAGACCAGTTACAAAATGACAAATGTTTAATTTTTTATATTGTCTATCAATTTTAAACCATATTTATATATATATATATATATATATATATATATATATATATAAATTTTATTATAATGTATCCTTTACCAGTTTATTTTAACAAATCAATCCCCCTACGACAACTAAAAAGACAATTAAATAAATTTTCTCTTTCACAATGTCACCATTGAATCTTTTCAATAAACAGAGTTGAAAAAAATGACGCTTAAAAAATTAATTATTAATTATTAATTACTAATTATTCAAACAACTGTTGAAAAGAAAATGAAGTTGAAATAAAAAAAACAGTTGCTTGTAGTTAGGTTAGATTAAAAATATATATTTATTATTAAATAAGGATAAAAAATAACTGACGATGCACACATCTTTAATTTGAATATTGATAATATGGCTGTTTCGATAAAAAGGATTATTAATATTACTCAGCTTTTTATTATGAATTAAAATTCATATAGGATTATGATGAATGTATGTATGTGTAAATGTATATGCAGTGAAACCAGGAACGTAACGGTTACGTAACTTAGGGAAAATGTAATACACATTACATAACACAGGTTTTAACGTAAGAACGCAACAAAACCTGATAAACGTAGTATTTTAATTACTTTTGACAGATTTCATAGTTGCAACGTAACTGGATCTAAACAACGCATTTGTGTCGTTCTTGTTACGTTGCTATGTTAAAATAGTAGCATTTATATTTCTTCATAATTTCATAAACCTTTTTCAATTATAAAATTTAAAACCTGCATTTGACACAGTATTACATTCATGTGACAAACAAAGATAAATTTATAATATTAAATATAAATTTATAAATATTATTATATTATAATAATAAATTTTATGAATATTATTGTTCACGCGTTCGAAACGTTTCATAAACGTAACACTTGCAACATGTATAAAACTGTATTACGGATCTGTATCGTTTCTCCTGTTACGTATTTGTTACGTAAATTTGACATCTGCGTGTTTTTCTGCGATACATTTATATGTATATGCGATAATTGTATACATGTATTGTATTAAGCTTGTATTTATTTATTTAGTGTATAAAAACTATTCGAAGGAATTAAAAACAAATTTTGTGACATTGAACTAACTTGATACTGCATTAGCCGATTGTACTATTTATAGTATAACTAGGAATTGTAGATAATTATTCATTTTTTTTCAAGTATTACTTACACATACACACAGCCATGCACACACACATTTTTCTATTCAATAATTTTGTATTCAATTTTGACTATTAGGCCCTAGAGCAACTCAATAAGCTCATGAAACCTTAAGAATTTGAAGAAAATATAATTTTAAGCTAATGTGGGTCAATACTATTTATTTTTATATATTTTTTTAAACTTTAGTTTGATGTTTTTTATTTTGTAAATTTGTTGATATTAATTTACAACTTTGTAGTAATAACTAATGATAATTTATTTATCATTATATTTTTTTAGACCTTAAAACTCCCTTAAATCTTTATATAATTATTTATACATGTGTCTATCTTCACTAATATAGCTGAGACTAGACTTCATTATTTTCTGAAACTTGGCTTCCACCAAATTCATTGCAGGGTCAGTCATTTTAAAAATGATATCTGGATGAGCATTGTACAGATTTTGGTCTTTGGTGGATATTTCTTTAAAGAATTTTGTTTTACCACCATTTCTTTGGGCCTCACCACTGCCAAATCATTTATAAAATTCATCATCTGTTTCAAATTGACGCTGTCGCCACTAGATTCTTTCTCGGCGAGGACCAGAATTTCTTTGGTGAGAATACTAACAATTGAATTGATGTCAAAGTTGTCTTTGATTTGAAACACGCCTTGTATCAATGTGTTCTGGTAGTTTATGTCTGTGTTTTTGATGATGTGAACAAATTTTATGACAAAGGTGCTCGAATGATTGTAGCTTTTGAGAAGGTTACCGAGAATCTGGAAGATCTTCTCACGGATTGCTTCTGATTTTTTATATAATACATCAGCATTACTTTTTGCTTTGCTTTTCTTCTGTTTTCTCTGATCGAACTTTTTCTCTAGCTCAGAAATAAACTCGTTCGTAATGTACAAAACTATTTTAGTCTTGTTTAGAACATTGACGACATCGTACATTTTCTTACTAAAATACAAATCTAATTTCGTGTTCAATTGAGACTAAACTTTTTGCAAGGTTTCGGAGTAAAAAGTGATGTTTTTCCAATCCAAAGCGTTCAAGTGTTTTGTAACATAATAGTAGACATCAAGAAATTGCTGTATGTAGTCTTCTAAATCACTTTTGCCAAAATTTTTTGTCAGTTCTCTATAATTGTTTGATAGATGGTTAACCCTGTTTTCTTCTAACACAGCCACTTTCCACTGAATCGCTTTTTTTAGCAGGAATAATAAAAACGCTCGTCATTTTGCAACTATTGTTAAAAACGCTCTTTACTGTCCATTGTCTTGTTGACTTCAAACGTTTATTTGAAGTCAACAAGACATTAAACTGTAAAAATGCAATGGCGCAATTTATATATGCCATTATTCGGGGATATTGGATCTCTCTGTCTTCAGGATATATTTAAAACACAAACAATTGTTTTATAGACTTGTTCACATTCTAATTATTCAAAATTTGCAAGATTTAACAATGTTTTACTAAAAATTTACACTTAAAATTATAAGTTTTTATACTTACATTAGAGTTTAGAGATGAGTGTATGTATGGATGCAAATGTATCGAACGACTGAAACTTTTTAAGTTTTTATAGGTTTTTTTTTTGTTAATCTAAATCTAAATTGATAAGTTTTATGGAAAAAAGTATGGTGAATTGTGTGTGTGTTCTTGAATTTATTGTTTGTGGAATCATCTTTATAAAAATTGATTCTGCAAAATTCTTTTTAGTATTTAAATTTTTATCTGTGAGAAGTCAAAAGTGTGTTTTGTGCCTGTTGTATGTTTCTTGATGTATTTGTAGAAGTATAACGTTTATAAAAGGCATTTATTTTCTGCCACTCGTTTCGGTTTTTATAAAAAAAATTAAATTATGCTGATATATTTAGAGATATTAGAAGTTTTTGAAAGCTTTTTACTCTACAGAATTTTTATTCATTTTTGTATTTGAAACAAAAAATAAAGACATTTTTAAGGGAGTTTAGAAAAAATATAATAATAAATAATATCCACTATCTAAAGAAACTATAAACATGTATTTAAAACAAAACATAAAGATAAATAACAAGATGTTTTATGTCACAAAATTTGGAATTGACAGTCGATATTCATATTATATTAGTCATACCATAAATTTATATATACATACATAATATATATATATATATATATATATATAAATTTATAAACTTATATATAAATATTAAATATAAGTTAGATAAATGAAAATTAATATTCTTAGGCTAGAACACTTTAAAATATTACAATTATATATATATATATATATATATATATATATATATATATCAAAATTACTAAATGTTAAGACAAAATATGTATTTAAATCATCTTTTATATATATATATATAAAATTACATATATATACAAAGATTTTACTACCCCGATGGCTTCTCGATAAAAAAACATTTATCCAATTTCTACTCGTAACTAAAATTCCAAAGCATTAGTGATTCTATAATATCCTATTCTATATAAATAGCAATTAATTAATTTACAACTAATTCAATATTCTATCCTTAAATATAAATAATATATTGTTCGATTGGAGACATCGACGGATTTATTAGAAATAGATAGAATTAAATAAAAATGAGAATCATGATGATGGTTTAATATGTATACGTTAATTTTTAAAAATTGCGTCATTGTGAAGTCCTGCACTGTTTTGTGAAAAGATGATATTTTTGCGTTGTACAAAATGTTGGTTTGGTTATGTTCCAAATTATAAGACATTTTAATGAAAACTTAATATTTAAAGGTTTACTTATTGAATTTATAGCAAAAAATAAGTTGTTGAAAATATATTTTTGAAACTCGCGCCATTGTTGTGAAGCGTTTTTATAAGTTCGTAGATAACTTCACTTTGTACAAAATGGTGGTGCTGGTGCTGGTACAGTTGAATATCAATTTAGTGATTTTAAATGAAAAGTTATTGTATATTACTTTGTAGTAATTAATAGTAGATTTAATTTTTTAATTAATACAGTGTCAATATTTACTATTGATGGAATTTTAAAAATCGCGGTATTTATGCACTTTTTTTTTAAGTTTTGTTGATAACTTATTCAAATTGGCAGTTTACCAAATGTCAAATGTGCAATAATTACAAATATACTTTCAAAATAAATTTATAAATACATAATTAAGTACCAGTCAGTATTAAATACAATTGTGTTGTTCATTATAACATACTAATCATAAAAATCTTATAAGTTACTGTACATTTGGACAAAAATTTGGTTTTTACAAATCATTCTGGACAATTTGGCATTCTACCAGGTTCTGTACAAAACTTTGCTAAAAACATATACAAATACTTCATAATTCATATTTAATCCTTTATATTTCTAATAAGTCCACCAATGTCTCCTAAATTCTTCTACACAAGTCCTCAAAAAACACTTCAATATAATTTTCTAACGTCTTCCCTTAAGTTGTCAAAATAATTATCATCTTCCTTCTTTTTGTGTTTGTTGAAGTAGTATTCTTTTAACTACTTTAATTTATTTTAATGGGTTTGTTTTGATATATATTATTCAATTTATTGCTTTATTTTGTTTTAATGAGTAATCGTATTGTGCTAAAGCGATATTAAGGGCTAAAAGACATGGTTTTGAACCCGAGATGTAAATTTATGTATAAATGTTTATATATACATAAAATAATATATATATATATATATATATATATATATATATAAATTGATGTATATATAAATGTTTTTTTCATTTCTACTCGTGTGGACGTTTTTCAAGTGTTATTTAGATGTTACATGTGCATTTGTATATATATATATATATATATATATATATATATATATATATATATATATATACAATTAAAACAAAGTTATCAAAAAATATTAAAGTACATTTTGGAAAAAAATACATTTAAATATTTCTATAATCAATTCTTATTTGTGTACTAAATAAAAGTTTCTAAAATTTTTTAAAATTTATATATATAAATATATATATATATATATATATATATATATTATAACTTTATTCAAACGTACTTATGCATTTATTTATTACTTATTATTTGCTTCTAATAATACGCCTTAGTTAAAAATTTTATTAACGATAATATAAAGTCTATTTCTCACAAAGAATTCATTAGAATTTGCATTAAATATTTCACATTTATATTTATTCAAAAATGTACTTTAATATTATAAACGAGTCCTTTTCCCTATATGTAATAATGCTGTATTTGAATTTTCAGTGATATAAACGTAATCGAGTGATTGTTTCAAATGTATGATCATTTAAGTAAATAAAAAAACATGATTTATACATTATTTTTATTTCAAAGCATGCAAAAGATATTTTCATGAATAATAAGGACAAAAGGATACCAGGAATAACTATTTGTGAATTAGTAATGGAGACGATGAAAAAGTTTTGCAATGATGAAATAATTATAAAGAAATATAAATGATGATTCTGTGCAAAGAAAATTTTGGTTGCTGGGTGGAGTGGAATTTTTATCAATTTGAAAATGATATCAAATTGCAACTTTTACATTCAAATCAGACTTGTCAAACACATACACATTTTTTTGTCCATGACTTTTTACGGCAAAGTTTTTGCTGTTTTATTTTCATGAAAGATTCAAAGATCCCCACGGATTTTATTTCTGTGAAATATTCAAAGATATTTATCCACGGATATTTAAACAAAGTTATTGCTGTTTTATTTTCATGAAATATTCAAAGATATCTATCCACGGATTTTATTTTCTTGAAATATTCAAACATATATCTATCCACTGATTTTTAAACAAAGTTTTTGCCAATATTCAAAATTACCTTTGAATATTTCATGAAAATAAAACTGCAAAAACTTTGTTTAAAAATCCGTGGATAGATGTCTTTGAATATTTCATAATAGTCCATGATTTGAACTTGATATTTATTATATTTAAATTGAGTAAAATGAGTTTTAAACTAGTGGGGCGCATGGCATCTAGCCTTAAGGCAAATTGCTGGAACTTTCCGTACCAAATATTATTATTTTTTTAAAAACGATTAACATTTTTGAAAAAAAATTACTTCGAAAATATTAGATTTTTGAGTAACTATGAAATTGACAAAAAATTACTTTTTTTGATTTTTTTTTTTTTTTAAATGTTTTCTTTATTTTGACATATTTTGGAAATTCTGAACTTTTTTAAAGCAATCGTACTGCTTTAACTGCATATAGACAAAATGTCAAAGCGCGTAAGCGCCGCGTCGCCGCCTAACGGATAAACATTGGTACGGAACCCATAGGAATGTAAACAAAATTTATACTTATCGTTAAAATCTCTATAAAATATCTGATAATTTGATGTACATATGTCTAATGATCATTTTTGACCGCCAACTGGCATTTTTTTTACTTTTTTTTTACTAGATCTCCGAAACCGCTAGACCTGGCAACATGAAAATTTGACCAGTTCTTCATCTTGTTAATACAAGTAAAATGTTATTTGAATTATTCAAATCGGAGGCTCCGTTCTCTAAAAAACTGAGTTAACGTTTTTGGCACTTTTTGCCCCATATCTTCAGAACGGTTAGACCTGCCGTCGCCAAAAACTAATCAGCACGTCTCCTTATCAATACGAATCGAATGTTTTTTGAATTATTCAAATCGCTTCATCCGTGTTCCCGAAATCGTCGATGAAAATTTGTATCCGCACATACACGCACACACACATCCATTTTTTTAAGGTATGCCAAAATATTCAGAAACCTTTGAAACGTAAAGATATATAAAAATTTTCATTTTTGATTTTTATGCGATTACTATAACTTACCCTGAATGAACATTTTTCATATTCATGCTTTTTTAAACACATGTTACTCAATTTTGATATAATCCTAGACAATATTAGATTATTATATTGTCTAGGATTAGAATACCCCGTGTTCATATAATAAATATCAAGTTAAAATCTTATGGCCCGTCTCCACTGCACGAACGCGCACGACGAATTCTGTTTTTGACATGCGCGCGGTTTGCTTTAACATTTACAAACAATAAACCTTCATTAGAGAAATAAAGTAATTGCTGATTAATAAATTCTATAATATTCGTTCATATAGTGGATTATGTTAAACAACGCCTAAACAAATATTGTTTTTGCAACTCTACTCATCATATATTGGTGTTTGTAGAATTTCATGTAATTAAAATTAACATACATTCATTGACTGCTTGTTTTTTTCACTTTTTTGCCTGCGATATAATCTTATCTTTGAACAGCTGTAATATCTGTCTTGCCTAGAAAATCTTTTCTATTTTAATAACTTCAAAGATTTATAGAAACTACGAGTAATAATTTATAATCTCAAATAAAACTTACGTTTAGTACACAGCGCAAATGTTTAATTTGTTTTATTATTTTCATGGAACAGGTAAAATATTCTTCTGATTCAGGCATTTTTCATTAAATCAAGATTCGTGCTACGATGTGACTTTAAAATGTTTATTTATCTATGCCGATTTGCTTGTTGATATCGGTACGCATACAACGTTGATGCCGTTACGCATACAACGACAGATCTTTATTCACATACAGGACGGCTAATCATAATAGACCCGTATAGAAATTATATAATCGAGAGCGAATGACGAATCATTGGCACTCGACTCTTATCTGCCGTAACGCACTTTCGTTGCATTTGTACGGATTTACACCCTAGTCGCGCCTAAAGAAGTTTTACTTCAGAATTGTATTATATTATTAAAATATTTAATAAAATATTTTATTATGTATGAATAAATAATATTCATATTCAAGTTTTCTGTCATATGAGTATATGGTAAAATTATTGAATTTTTTTGAAAATGTTTAGATTTTTTTAAAAATAATCACTGCCACGCGACTCTTATTTTATCGACTCTTATCTGCCGTAACACACTTCCGTTGCATTTGTTCCGATTTACACCCTAGTCGCGCCTAAAGAAGTTTTACTTCAAAATTGTATTATATTATTAAAATATTTAATGAAATATTTTATTATGTATGAATAAATAATATTCATACTTAAGTTTTCTGTCGTATGAATAAAATTGTTGATTTTTTTTGAAAATGTTTAGATTTTTTTTTTAAATAATCACTGCCACGCGACTCTTATTTTATCGACTCTTATCTGCCGTAACGCACGTCCGTTGCATTTGTACGGATTTACACTCTAGTCGCGCCCAAAAAAGTTTTACTTCAAAATTGCATTATATTATTAAAATATGTAATAAAATATTCTATTATGTATGAATAAATAATATTCATATTTAAGTTTTCTGTCGTATGAGTATATGGTAAAATTATTGAATTTTTTTTTTAAATGTTTGGATTTTTTTTTTAAATTTAGGTAAAAAAATAAATGCACGTGATATTTTACTACACCCCTCCCTCCCCCTCGTGATATTTAACTTCCCATATGGTAAGTTATTGTAATATGCCGAAAATCGAAATTGAAAATTTTTACATTTCTCGACGTTTTGAAGGTTTCTGAACATTTTGGCATACCTCAGAAAACATAGATGTGTGTGTGTATAGATGTATAGATACAAATTTCCAGTCACGTTTTTGGGCGCACGGATCAACCGATTTGAATGGTTCAAAAAACATTCAATTCCTATTGATAGGGAGATGAGCTGATTAGTTTTTGGCAAAGGCAGGTCTAGCAGTTACGGAGAAAAATAGCAAAGAGTGCAGGAAATAAAAATCGAGTTTTTGAGAGAACGGAGCATCCGATTTGAATGTTCTAAAAAACATTCAATTAGTAATGATTGGGAGAAGTGTTTATCAGATTTTGGCAAAAGCAGGCCCAGCCATTTCGAAGATACGGAGCTAAATGTGCAAAAAATGGCAGTTTTTGAGAGAACTAAGCGTCCGATTTAAATGATTCAAAGAACATTCTGCTTGTTTTAACAAAATATTTGATTTTGGAAAAAAGAATTATTTCATTTTTTTTTTCATTTTATTTTTAGAATTTTTTTTTGTATATCCCAAATAATTCAGATTTTATTTTTAATTCTGACTAAAGTTCTAATATACTTTAAACAAATAATTTCAACTTTGCAATTCAGTTTATATAATTCTTATAAATATTAGACAATGTTACAATATTTATAAATAAATAATTTATAATAATCTAATTAACGACATTTAATATTCCTCGAACATTTTGTTATGGTACGGGAAGTTCCAGCAATTTGCCTTAAGGCATGATGTCATACACCCCACTAGTTTTGTGTTTTTTTTTTTGTCAAACCCCACTACCCCTAAAAACTTTACATGATTAATGGACGCATCTGGAAGCACCCTTACATAAAACCATAGACAAAATAAGTGTACATCTATCAGAAACTATCTCTATGGTACATTATCTACTGTCAGTTTTCCTGCAACAATCGGCGTGTGTCCCTCTATGTGTCCTTTTCCAATTCAGCATTTTGGCTGATGCAATCACAAATGTATTTTTATCAATATTTAATACAAATGTGTGTATAAATTACAGTGTTCTCGTTACTTATTGTCTTTATTTATAAACTACTGTAGTCTTTTGGTAAAAATAAAAATGACAGAAGAAGAAGCAGTAAGTATTGAGAATATTTTTTGGTGACAAAAATGGGGTTATATGCGTTTTCGTGGAATGTGCAGTCGTGGAAAATAATAAAATAAAATGGAAATATGAATTGCGGTTTGTTTATTTTGGGTACAGAAGGTGGTTTTGGGGGCGTTTTGTTTAATTTATTTGTTGTGGTGGAAAATACCACGAGGTACTGTCATTTTTGGGGCTCAAGGGGCAAGGTGTTGGTTGTTACAGTATGGCGGATTATTTAAATGTTTAAAGTTATTATAGACAGAAAAGTTATTATAGACAAAAAAGTTGCTACATTTAAAATCCATATATTCACACGAACATTATTCATTTAGCATTTGCAACATTGTAATAGTATTTCCTTTACAGATATATATTCTACAAATTTTCAAGATACATCACGACTTCATTATATATATTTTGGAGATTTTGGAGTTTTCAATTATTTGGTTTTGATAAACTATAAACAACATTTGACTTAAGTAATCCCTTAAGTAACAGCAATATAATGTTGTAGATGAATGATGGAGTGCGGTTTGTTTATTTTGGGTGCACTAGGTGGCTTTGGAGGGGTTTTGTTTAATTTATTTGTTGTGGTGGAAAATACCACGAGGTACTGTCATTTTTGGGGCTCGAGGGGCAAGGTGTTGGATGTTACAGTATGGTGGATTATTTAAATGTTTAAAGTTATTATAGACAGACAATGGGCTGTATTTAAAATCCATATATACACACGAACATTATTCATTTAGCATTTGCAACATTGTGATATTTTCTTTACAGACATATTCTATAAATTTTCAAAATACATCACGACTTCATTATCATATTTTGTAGATTTTGGACTTTTCAATTATTTGGTTTCGATAAACTATAAACAATGAACATTTGATTTATCCCTGAAGTAACAGCAATATAATGCTGTAGTTGCAAAAAATTAGATTCTAGGAAATAAATAACTCAAATGCAGAAGAATTTGCTTGTATCTTTGAATTTACATTTACTGTTCTTGGCCGTATTTCAGATTTTTTATGGAATTTAACTTTCCTTTATATTTTGTAAGGCACCGGTACAATAACAACACTATAAGAAGTATTATTTTATATCATAAGTATTTTTCATAATGGTGAGGATTACTTTGATTAATCAGACATTAAGCGGACTGTAAATTATAAATATTCCATCACCATAAAAAAGTGAATAAAACAGCTATTTAGTTTATGATAAATATTGATATGCCTTTTGTACATATATTGATATGCCATATGTACTAGAAAATTGTTTGAACAGATCTTCTCGATTCGTTGACAATAAATATAAATAAATGAGTACCTGTTAAAATAATACTGAAAACAATACATTAATTTAATAAACAATATTTGCATAAAATCGTGTATTCTGCTTAGATCTTACAAAATAAGTCTGAATATAATTGTAAATGAGTTATCTTAACTATTTTCTTATTGTAAATATTATTTGTGCTTTTGTGATGTTGTTTTTAAAATTTTTGCACTATGTTCTAATTAGCACCGTTCTTTCCAAAAGTATATTGTATGTTTAGCAAAAGTGTCAGTCAGTTTTTCTTTTGATGTGCAAAACAAGAAAACAGAATTTAATTCATCATCAATGCACACAATAATTATCTTCTTATCATTATTCTTAGTTATAGATCAATTATCCTTTTCCAGATGTTCGACTTGTCCCTCAAGAAGAAGAAAAAGAAGAAGACAGCGTTCGATATTGATGCAGTGCTGGGAGATGACAGCAGCACCCCTATGGAAACCAGTGAACCTGTTGAAGAAATCCCCGATATTGATTTGGATGGGAAAAAAAAGAAAAAGAAAAAGAAGCCTTTTAATTTAGATGAGTTGGACAATGCCTTACCAGGTTAATAGATAACTTATATTTATATAATTTATTTATATCTATATTTATATTTAATGGCTTGAAAGTGTTGCAATTGTAATGAAAATGTTGTGATTGGTGAAAGTGTTGCATTTGTTTGGTCTGGAATTGTTGCAATTGTTCTTAAAAGTTGTCTGGAAGCGTTGTAAGTTGTGTAGCGGTGGTGCAAGTTGTCTGAAAGCATTACAATTTGTCTGGATGCCTTGTAAGTTGTTTGGAATTGTTGTAATTAGTCTAAAAATGTATATTTACATTTGTTTTTAACGAACTGAAAGTGTTTTAATTGTTCTGAAAATGTTGCAATTGATCTGAATTTGTAGTAATTGTTTGAAAGTTTTGTGAAGAATCTTGTAATTGGTCTGAAAGTGCTGCAACTGGTCTGAAAGTGCTATAACTGGTCTGAAAATGTTGCAATTGATTGGTCTGGATGTGTAGTAAGTGGTTTTAAAATGTTGTAAGTTGTCTGGAAGCATTGTAAGTTGTGCAGCAGTGATGCAGGTTGTCTGAAACCCTTGCAGTTTTTTTAGTAGAATTGTAAGTTGTCTGGAATCGTAATTAGTCTAAAAATGTATATTTATACTTGTTTAATGGACTGAAAGTGTTGTAATCGTTCTGAAAATGTTGCAATTGGTCTCAATTTGTAGTAATTGGTTTGAAGTTGGTTTTATGATTACTCTGAAAGTGTTGCAATTGATTTGAGAATTTTGTAATTGGTCTGATAGTGCTGTAACTGGTCTGATATTGCTGTAATTGGTCTGAAAGTGCTGAAATTGGTCTGAAAATGTTGTAACAGGTCCGAAAGTTTTGCAATTGATTGGTCTGGATGTGTAGTAATTGGTTTGATTGTGTAGCAGCGGTGCAAGTAGTCTGAAAGCATTACAATTTGTCTAGAAGCGTTGTAAGTTGTCTGGAATTGTTGTAATTAGTCTAAAAATGTATATTTACATTTGTTTTTAACAAACTGAAAGTGTTGTAATTGTTCTGAAAATGTTGCAATTGGTCTGAATTTGTAGTAATTGGTTTGGAAGTTCTATGATTACTCTGAAAGTGTTGCAATTGATTTGAGAATCTTGTAATTGGTCTGATAGTGCTATAACTGGTCTGATAGTGCTGTAACCGGTCTGATAGTGTTGCAATTGATTGGTCTGGATGTGTAGTAAGTGGTCTTAAAATGTTGTAAGTTGTCTGGAAGTGTTGTAAGTTGTGCAGCAGTGATAGCATTGTAAGTTGTCTTGAATCGTTGTAATTAATAATGTTTATTTATAGTTGCTTTTAATGGACTGAAAGTGTTGTAATTATTCTGAAAATGTTGCAATTGGTCTGAAAGTGCACAATTAGTTTGAGAATTTTGAAATTGATCTGAAAGTGCTGTAACTTTCAGATTCTGATAGTGCTATAATTGGTCTGAAAGTGCTGAAACTAGTCTAATAATCCTGTAATTGGTCTGATAGTGCTGTAATTGGTATGAAAGTGCTGTTACTAGTCTGGTAGTGCTGCAAATGGTCCAAAAATATTGTACCGGTCCAAAAATGTTTTAATTGGTCTAAAAGTGTTTCAATTGATTGATCTGAAATTGTTGCAATTTTTGATTATATACAATTTAATTTGCTGTTCTTTCTATAATATAGCAAGATTTTATTTTCAAGATTTGTATTTTGTGTTTATAAAAACAAATGTCGAGTGGCTCTACAATTGATTGGTCTGGAATGTTATAAGTTGTTTGGTAGTGTTGTAAAATTGGTCTGGAAGCATTGTAAATGGTCTTCAAATGCTGTAAGCTGCCTGGTGGAAGTGTTGTAATTGGTCTGGAAGCATTGAAATTGATATTGCAAGTTGTCTGAAAGGATTGCAAGTTGTTTGAAAGGATTGCAAATTGTCTGAAAGGATTGCAAGTTGTCTGGTAAAGAATTGCAAGTTGTCTGGTAAAGAATTGCAAGTTGTCTGGTAAAGAATTGCAAGTTGTCTGGTAAAGAATTGCAAGTTGTCTGGTAAAGAATTGCAAGTTGTCTGGTAAAGAATTGCAAGTTGTCTGGTAAAGAATTGCAAGTTGTCTGGTAAAGAATTGCAAGTTGTCTGGTAAAGAATTTCAAGTTGTCTCAGACAGAATTGCAAGCTGTATGGACTAGTTGCAAGTTGTCTGAGACTTTTGCAAGTTGTCTGAGACTTTTGCAAGTTGTCTGAGACTTTTGCAAGTTGTCTGAGACTTTTGCAAGTTGTCTGAGACGGTTGCAAGTTGTCTGAGACGGTTGCAAGTGGTATGAGACGGTTGCAAGTGGTATGAGACGGTTGCAAGTGGTATGAGACGGTTGCAAGTGGTATGAGACGGTTGCAAGTGGTATGAGACGGTTGCAAGTGGTATGAGACGGTTGCAAGTGGTATGAGACAGTTGCAAGTAGTCTGGAACAGTTGCACAGTTGTATGGAGGTGTCTGAGGATCAATAAATGTTGCAAGTTGTCTGGAACAGTTACATGTTATCTGGAAGTGACCGAAGATCAATAAATGTTGCAAGTTGTCTTAAACAATTATAAGTTGTCTGGAACAGTTGCAAGTTGTCTTTAACAATTACGAGTTGTCTGGAACAGTTGCAAGTTGCCTGGAATTGTCTAAAGATAAATAAATACATTGTAATTTGTCTAAAAATGTATTTTTATATTTGTTTTATACTTTTATAGATAAACTGACATTAATATTTACTACTTATACTCATTATCAAACTTTATTTCAGGTTTTTAATATGCATATAAATGCTGATGAGTATTTTTATTTTCTCAGAAAGTAAAGAAGGTGCTAATGATGCTGCCGAATCAGGTGCAGCTCCCGAAGAGGCCCCTGTCGATGATGATTTCGATCTGGACATGGACTTTTCAAAAACGAAAAAGAAAAGGAAGAAGAAGAAGGATTTAGATGTTCTGGTTTCAGAAGAGGATCAGAAATCTGAGGACAAAGAGAATGGTAAATAGATCACTACTACTATGTAATTTAAAAAATTGTGGTACATTCATAGTTTGGAGCAGATTTTTGTTTTGATAAATTCCTACAGTGATTTCAAAATAATTTTTTTTTCTATAATAATTTTAATACAACATGCTGCACCGATTTGGAAGGCAAGTTTGAAACCGGTAAGATAAATACATTTATCATTTACCAAGTGCTCTCAAATTATTCAGTTGTATGTATTACCATTAACATCATGTATTTGTTGTATATTAATTAGTTTTGTGCTTTAGTTGAAATGAGCAGTACCTCGTGGCATGGTTCTGATCGTGATTACACATATGACGAGTTGCTAAATAGAGTTTTTGAAATTATGCATGACAAGAATCCTGATATGGTAGCAGGCAAAAAGCAGAAGTTTGTAATGAGACCTCCACAAGTTGTGAAAATTGGAACAAAGAAGACTTCATTTGCTAATTTCACTGATATTTGCAGAACCCTGCATAGGTAAATAGAAATAATTATCTTAGGGCTATGTAATTGTTACTTTATATGTTACAAATGATGTAATATGCTTGTTACTTTATAGATATTTGTTTATACATTTGAATATTTTGTTTTTAGGCAACCTAAACATTTATTAGATTTCTTGTTAGCTGAATTGGGTACCAGTGGTTCCGTAGACGGCAACAGTCAATTAATTATTAAAGGCCGTTTCCAGCAAAAACAAATTGAAAATGTTTTGAGAAGGAAACAAATATATATATATATATATATATATATATGGGTCATTCTTTTACAAACCGGACACTTTTTAACCTTGACATTTTAGAATTGTCTGAAAATTTGTTTACAGATACTATTCATAAAATCATTTGACACGTATTTCAGGATTTTGCTGAAAAAAATTTTTTGACGTAAATATTTACGATTGAAATATGGATTTTTTGCTCATTTCTATGAACAACATCATCTGCGGTAAATTAATTATCTCCGGATGTGCTGATCCGATCAGTATTATTTTTTTTTATTACACTCATATTGAAGTGAACTTTGTAATGATTAAAAATTTTTTTTTTGTTTTGCAATTTTCTTAACAATAACAACCCTTAATATTTACAAAGATTTTACTCGGCCTTTACCCGAATTGAATCGATCCAAAAAAGAAATATATTTTCTTTTTTTCTCTGCAACAAAATTCTTTTTACAATTTGTTGGAGGTTTTTTTTACAATCGAAAGATATTAAATATTTTTCAAGCGCGAGCCGCGCTTTTCACGTCGTGGACCTCAAAGACTTGTACTCATTTGTCACTTTCGAATGACAATCTTATTGTTTTTCGGTTGAAAAATATTTTATAATTTCGCTTCTGGCGAAAAATGAACATATAGTC
>NW_020536999.1:90464899-90539073 GCF_003426905.1 Ctenocephalides felis
CGCGTGTCTTCAACATTCAAAGTTCAACATGCGAAACATTTGCAACAAAAGCAAAAGTTACAATTCAATTTCTCGGAATAAACAAGTCATTTTCTAAGCACTGACTCCGCATTTTTTATAATTTGTTTATAATTTTTTTAACAAGTTCCGATTCAACTAAATCAGCTCGCAATTTTTCGTCAATAATACCCAACAATTAATTTAATCTTTTGCAGGTTTGCACTTATGGGATTGAACACTAGATAATTTCTTTTTCGATTCCACAGTAACTTCAAACAAAGAAAAAAATCAATAAGTAGATTAAGCAATAAACGGAGCTGTTATTTACTAATTTGCAGAATTATTAATCGGTTAATTGTTTCCACTGATATCACATTGCAAAATAAATATGCCTTTTGTGTCTCCGTGTCCCTAGTTAAGTTAAATTATTTATTATAATTTATTAAGTATTCTGCATTTTAAATAATTCTAGATTTTATATAAAAATATAAATATTATATTATAATTTAATTTCCGAAACTCGTTTTGGCGCCCCCTAAGGCTTTGCGCCCGCATTTTTTGCATGCATCGCATGCAAGGCAGGACCGGCCCTGTGTCCAAGTTTATATAAGGATATTGCCATAGACAGACAAACTCGATGCACAAATACCTTTGTTTAAGTTCTTATTAAAATATAACTATCCTTTATTAGTTTGCGGAGCACGTGTTCAGGACATTCGACGCAAATGGCGACGGAACAATCGACTTCCGGGAATTCCTTTGCGCCCTCTCTGTCACCTCCAGGGGTAAACTGGAGCAGAAGCTGAAGTGGGCCTTCTCCATGTACGACCTGGACGGAAATGGATACATCAGCAGGCAGGAGATGCTGGAAATTGTCACGGTATAAAAGATAAAGATTAAGGATCGATGGGTATTTAAAATAAGGGACCGAGCATAATAGACAAATGTTATGGCAAGGCCATGTTGCGCTCCAACTTTCATGCATTATGGTATTGAATCATACTGAATACTGTCAGTGTTATGCATTCAGGCAGTTTCACACATAAACTGCAATGTCACTTGCATGTTATGAAGCTGGGTCAGAAAGACTCTGTTATCTAACCTTGTTTTTTTGACATTTGTACGGTTTCTAGGTTAGGTTTTCTATCTAACCACATGGCTTTTGTCAATATTTAGTATGGAATGTTCTTCATAACATAGCCTTGCTATAACATTGGTCTATTATGCGACAGAATCAGTCCCTAAATAACATATTTCCTCCATCAATTTTTCATTCATTTATTCAGGCCATTTACAAAATGGTGGGCAGCGTGATGAAGATGCCAGAAGACGAGAGCACCCCTGAAAAGCGGACAGATAAAATATTCAGACAGATGGATCGAAACAAAGATGGTAAACTGAGTCTTGAAGAGTTCATCGAGGGAGCCAAGAGTGATCCTTCCATTGTGAGGCTTTTGCAATGTGATCCACAGTCTCAGTAAAAAGATAAATTATAAGATATAAAATATGATAAAAAGGTAAAGTGTAGTTAGAGTTATAATAGTAATAATGGATTTCTATCAACAGATAATTATATATATATATATATATATATATATATCCTTTATCTTTATCCTTACAACCTGATATCATGCAGTAGTGATATCAACTTTCATTTCAAAGCATAGATATAAAATATTTGTATTCAGGTTGTGAAATGGCTATAAAAAATCTATCAACAGAAACTTTCCTATATCAAGTTTATTATTATAACTCTAGAAACATAAAATCTTATAACAAACTGGTCAAAATATTTATTAAATATAAAAAAGGTTGTTTCGATTTTATCGATTTACCTATTCGACTACATTATTCCAAAGTAGTTAGTCGAAATAAATTACTATAGATTAAGAAGCAAACGGTTTGCTTTGTTTTAAGCAATTTTTTAAAATGAATTGGTAAAGGATACTTATCCTATTGTACTACTTATATAAAAAAAATCACTAATATTGTCATATTTATTAAATATCTTGTAACAGTTAGTCTAATATAATTAGACCAGTTACAAAATGACAAATGTTTAATTTTTTATATTGTCTATCAATTTTAAACCATTATTTATGTATATTATATATATATATATATATATATATATATATATAAATTTTATTATAATGTATCCTTTACCAGTTTATTTTAACAAATCAATCCCCCTACGACAACTAAAAAGACAATTAAATAAATTTTCTCTTTCACAATGTCACCATTGAATCTTTTCAATAAACAGAGTTGAAAAAAATGACGCTTAAAAAATTAATTATTAATTATTAATTACTAATTATTCAAACAACTGTTGAAAAGAAAATGAAGTTGAAATAAAAAAAACAGTTGCTTGTAGTTAGGTTAGATTAAAAATATATATTTATTATTAAATAAGAATAAATAATAACTGACGATGCACACATCTTTAATTTGAATATTGATAATATGGCTGTTTCGATAAAAAGGATTATTAATATTACTCAGCTTTTTATTATGAATTAAAATTCATATAGGATTATGATGAATGTATGTATGTGTAAATGTATATGCAGTGAAACCAGGAACGTAACGGTTACGTAACTTAGGGAAAATGTAATACACATTACATAACACAGGTTTTAACGTAAGAACGCAACAAAACCTGATAAACGTAGTATTTTAATTACTTTTGACAGATTTCATAGTTGCAACGTAACTGGATCTAAACAACGCATTTGTGTCGTTCTTGTTACGTTGCTATATTAAAATAGTAGCATTTATATTTCTTCATAATTTCATAAACCTTTTTCCATTATAAAATTTAAAACCTGCATTTGACACAGTATTACATTCATGTGACAAACAAAGATAAATTTATAATATTAAATATAAATTTATAAATATTATTATATTATAATAATAAATTTTATGAATATTATTGTTCACGCGTTCGAAACGTTTCATAAACGTAACACTTGCAACATGTATAAAACTGTATTACGGATCTTTATCGTTTCTCCTGTTACGTATTTGTTACGTAAATTTAACATATGCGTGTTTTTCTGCGATACATTTATATGTATATGCGATAATTGTATACATGTATTGTATTAAGCTTGTATTTATTTATTTAGTGTATAAAAACTATTCGAAGGAATTAAAAACAAATTTTGTGACATTGAACTAACTTGATACTGCATTAGCCGATTGTACTATTTATAGTATAACTAGGAATTGTAGATAACTATTCATTTTTTTTTCAAGTATTACTTACACATACACACAGCCATGCACACACACATTTTTCTATTCAATAATTTTGTATTCAATTTTGACTATTAGGCCCTAGAGCAACTCAATAAGCTCATGAAACCTTAAGAATTTGAAGAAAATATAATTTTAAGCTAATGTGGGTCAATACTATATTTATTTCTATATTTTTTTTTAAACTTTAGTTTGATGTTTTTTATTTTGTAAATTTGTTGATATTAATTTACAACTTTGTAGTAATAACTAATGATAATTTATTTATCATTATATTTTTTTAGACCTTAAAACTCCCTTAAATCTTTATATAATTATTTATACATGTGTCTATCTTCACTAATATAGCTGAGACTAGACTTCATTATTTTCTGAAACTTGGCTTCCACCAAATTCATTGCAGGGTCAGTCATTTTAAAAATGATATCTGGATGAGCATTGTACAGATTTTGGTCTTTGGTGGATATTTCTTTAAAGAATTTTGTTTTACCACCATTTCTTTGGGCCTCACCACTGCCAAATCATTTATAAAATTCATCATCTGTTTCAAATTGACGCTGTCGCCACTAGATTCTTTCTCGGCGAGGACCAGAATTTCTTTGGTGAGAATACTAACAATTGAATTGATGTCAAAGTTGTCTTTGATTTGAAACACGCCTTGTATCAATGTGTTCTGGTAGTTTATGTCTGTGTTTTTGATGATGTGAACAAATTTTATGACAAAGGTGCTCAAATGATTGTAGCTTTTGAGAAGGGTACCGAGAATCTGGAAGATCTTCTCACGGATTGCTTCTGATTTTTTATATAATACATCAGCATTACTTTTGCTTTGCTTTTCTTCTGTTTTCTCTGATCGAACTTTTTCTCTAGCTCAGAAATAAACTCGTTCGTAATGTACAAAACTATTTTAGTCTTGTTTAGAACATTGACGACATCGTACATTTTCTTACTAAAATACAAATCTAATTTCGTGTTCAATTGAGACTAAACTTTTTGCAAGGTTTCGGAGTAAAAAGTGATGTTTTTCCAATCCAAAGCGTTCAAGTGTTTTGTAACATAATAGTAGACATCAAGAAATTGCTGTATGTAGTCTTCTAAATCACTTTTGCCAAAATTTTTTGTCAGTTCTCTATAATTGTTTGATAGATGGTTAACCCTGTTTTCTTCTAACACAGCCACTTTCCACTGAATCGCTTTTTTTAGCAGGAATAATAAAAACGCTCGTCATTTTGCAACTATTGTTAAAAACGCTCTTTACTGTCCATTGTCTTGTTGACTTCAAACGTTTATTTGAAGTCAACAAGACATTAAACTGTAAAAATGCAATGGCGCAATTTATATATGCCATTATTCGGGGATATTGGATCTCTCTGTCTTCAGGATATATTTAAAACACAAACAATTGTTTTATAGACTTGTTCACATTCTAATTATTCAAAATTTGCAAGATTTAACAATGTTTTACTAAAAATTTACACTTAAAATTATAAGTTTTTATACTTACATTAGAGTTTAGAGATGAGTGTATGTATGGATGCAAATGTATCGAACGACTGAAACTTTTTAAGTTTTTATAGGTTTTTTTTTTGTTAATCTAAATCTAAATTGATAAGTTTTATGGAAAAAAGTATGGTGAATTGTGTGTGTATTCTTGAATTTATTGTTTGTGGAATCATCTTTATAAAAATTGATTCTGCAAAATTCTTTTTAGTATTTGAATTTTTATCTGTGAGAAGTCAAAAGTGTGTTTTGTGCCTGTTGTATGTTTCTTGATGTATTTGTAGAAGTATAACGTTTATTAAAGGCATTTATTTTCTGCCACTCGTTTCTGTTTTTATAAAAAGAAATTAAATTATGCTGATATATTTAGAGATATTAGAAGTTTTTGAAAGCTTTTTACTCTACAGAATTTTTATTCATTTTTGTATTTGAAACAAAAAATAAAGACATTTTTAAGGGAGTTTAGAAAAAATATAATAATAAATAATATCCATTATCTGAAGAAACTATAAACATGTATTTAAAACAAAACAAAGATAAATAACAAGATGTTTTATGTCACAAAATTTGGAATTGACAGTCGATATTCATATTATATTAGTCATACCATAAATTTATATATATACATACATAATATATATATATATATATATATATATATATATATAAATTTATAAACTTATATATAAATATTAAAAATAAGTTAGATAAATGAAAATTAATATTCTTAGGCTAGAACACTTTAAAATATTACAATTATATATATATATATATATATATATATATATATATATCAAAATTACTAAATGTTAAGACAAAATATGTATTTAAATCATCTTTGTATATATATATATATATATATAAAATTACATATATATACAAAGATTTTACTACCCCGATGGCTTCTCGATAAAAAAACACTTATCCAATTTCTACTCGTAACTAAAATTCCAAAGCATTAGTGATTCTATAATATCCTATTCTATATAAATAGCAATTAATTAATTTACAACTAATTCAATATTCTATCCTTAAATATAAATAATATATTGTTCGATTGGAGACATCGACGGATTTATTAGAAATAGATAGAATTAAATAAAAATGAGAATCATGATGATGATTTAATATGTATACGTTAATTTTTAAAAATTGCGTCATTGTGAAGTCCTGCACTATTTTGTGAAAGACGATGTTAATTTTGTTTTGTTATATGCCAATTTATAAGTCATTATAATGAAAACTTAATATTTAAAAGTTTAATTATTGAATTTATAGCAAAAAATAAGTTTGTTGAAAGTATATTTTTGAAACTCGCGCCATTGTCTGTGAAACGTTTTTAAAAGTTCGTAGATAACTTCACTTTATATAAAATGGTGGTTCAGTTATTGTTCAGTTGAATATCAATTTAGTGATTTTAAATGAAAAGTTATTGTATATTACTTTGTAGTAATTAATAGTAGATTTAATTTTTTAATTAATACTGTGTTTAAAGTAAATATTGATACAATTTTAAAAATCGCGGTATTTATGCATCGTTTTTTAAGTTTTGTTGATAACGATTTAAAATGGCGGTTTACCAAATGTCAAACGTGCAATAATTACAAATATACTTTCAAAATAAATTTATAAATACATAATTAAGTACCATACAGTATTAAATACAATTGTGTTGTTTTGATGTAATGCACTGATCATAAAAATGTTTCAAGTTCTTGGACAAAAATTTAGTTTTTACAAATCATTCGGGACAATTTGGCATTCTACCAGGTTCTGTACAAAACTTTGCTAAAAACATTTACAAATACTTCATAATTCATATTCAATCCTTTATATTTCTAATAAGTCCACCAATGTCTCCTAAATTCTTCTACACAAGTCCTCAAAAAACATTTCAATATAATTTTCTAACGTCTTCCCTTAAGTTGTCAAAATAATTATCATCTTCCTTCTTTTTGCGTTTGTTGAAGTAGTATTTTTTTTAACTACTTTAATTTATTTCAATGGGTTTGTTTTGATATATATTATTCAATTTATTGCTTTATTTTATTTTAATGAGTAATCGTATTGTGCTAAAGCGATATTAAGGGCTAAAAGACATGGGTTTGAACCAGGGGAGATGTAAATTTATGGATAAATGTTTATATATACAGAAAAGAAGGATAGATATATGAGAGAGAGATAAGAGAGAAAGGAGAGAGAGAGAAATAGATATATATATATAAATATATATATATATATAATATATATATATATAAAAAATTGATGTGTATATATAAATGTTTTTTTTCATTTCTACTCGTGTGGACGTTTTTCAAGTGTTATTTAGATGTTACATGTGCATATGTATATATATATATATATATATATATATATATATATATATATATATATATATATATACAATTAAAACAAAGTTATCAAAAAATATTAAAGTACATTTTGGAAAAAAATACATTTAAATATTTCTATAATCAATTCTTATTTGTGTACTAGATAAAAGTTTCATCATATAATTGTTATATATATATATATATATATATATATATATATATATATATATATATTATAACTTTATTTATTCAAACGTGCTTATGCATTTATTTATTACTTATTATTTGCTTCTAATAATACGTCTTAGTTAAAATTTTTATTAACGATAATATAAAGTCTATTTCTCACAAAGAATTCATTAGAATTTGCATTAAATATTTCACATTTATATTTATTCAAAAATGTACTTTAATATTATAAACGAGTCCTTTTCCCTATATGTAACAATGCTGCATTTGAATTTTCAGTGATATAAACGTAATCGAGTGATTGTTTCAAATGTATGATCATTTAAGTAAATAAAAAAACATGATTTATACATTATTTTTATTTCAAAGCATGCAAAAGATATTTTCATGAATAATAAGGACAAAAGGATACCAGGAATAACTATTCGTGAATTAGTAATGGAGACAATGAAAAAGTTTTGCAATGATGAAATAATTAAAAAGAAATATAAATGATGATTCTGTGCAAAGAAAAATTTTGGTTGCTGAGTGGAGTGGAATTTTTATCAATTTGAAAATGATATCAAATTGCAACTTTTACATTCAAATCAGAAGGATTTGAAGAATTTGCGGAGGTTTTAGTCGGTATTATACCAGGGCGGTATCGAGTCCGACATACCCAGACAGAAGACCGGTCTGGGATGCATAAAAGCATTTCCTTCGCTATACAAAAAAAAAAAAAAAAAAAAAAAACATTCAAATCAGACTTGTCAAACACATACACATTTTTTTGTCCATGACTTTTACGGCAAAGTTTTTGCTGTTTTATTTTCATGAAAGATTCAAAGATCCCCACGGATTTTATTTCTGTGAAATATTCAAAGATATTTATCCACGGATATTTAAACAAAGTTATTGCTGTTTTATTTTCATGAAATATTCAAAGATATCTATCCACGGATTTTATTTTCATGAAATATTCAAACATATATCTATCCACTGATTTTTAAACAAAGTTTTTGCCAAAATTCAAAATTACCTTTGAATATTTCATGAAAATAAAACGGCAAAAACTTTGTTTAAAAATCCGTGGATAGATGTCTTTGAATATTTCATAATAGTCCATGATTTGAACTTGATATTTATTATATTCAAATTGAATAAAATGAGTTTTAAACTAGTGGGGCGCATGGCATCTAGCCTTAAGGCAAATTGCTGGAACTTTCCGTACCAAATATTATTATTTTTTTAAAAACGATTAACATTTTTGAAAAAAAAAAATACTTCGAAAATATTAGATTATTGAGTAACTATTTTTTAAAAAAAATGTTTTCTTTATTTTGACATATTTTGGAAATTCTGAACTTTTTTAAAGCAATCGTACTGCTTTAACTGCATAGAGACAAAATGTCAAAGCGCGTAAGCGCCGCGTCGCCGCCTAACGGATGAACATTGGTACGGAACCCATAGGAATGTAAACAAAATTTATACTTATCGTTAAAATCTCTATAAAATATCTGATAATTTGATGTACATATGTCTAATGATCATTTTTGACCGCCAACTGGCATTTTTTTTTACTTTTTTTACCTCCGAAACCGCTAGACCTGTCAGCATGAAAATTTGACCAGTTCTTCATCTTGTTAATGCAAGTAAAATGTTATTTGAATTATTCAAATCGGACGCTCCGTTCTCTAAAAAACTGAGTTAACGTTTTTGGCACTTTTTGCGTCAATCTTCGGAACGGCTAGACCTGCCGTCACCAAAAACTAATCAGCACGTCTCCTTATCAATACGAATCGATTGTTTTTTGAATTATTCAAATCGCTTCATCCGTGTTCCCGAAATCGTCGACGAAAATTTGTATCCGCACACACACGCACACACACACATCCATTTTTTTTAAGGTATGCCAAAATATCAAGAAACCTTTGAAACGTAAAGATATATAAAAAATTTCATTTTCGATTCTTATGCGATTACTATAACTTACCCTGAATGAATATTTATCATATTCATGCTTTTTTAAACACATGTTACTGAATTTGAATATATAATCTCCACTGCACGAACGCGCACAACGAATCCTGTTTTTGACATGCGCGCGGTTTGCTTTAACATTTACAGACAATAAACCTTCATTAGAGAAATAAAGTAATTGCTGATTAATAAATTCTATAATATTCGTTAATACAGTGGATTATGTTAAACAACGTCTAAACAAATATTGTTTTTGCAACTCTACTCATCATATATTGGTGTTTGTAGAACTTCATGTAATTAAAATTAACATACATTCATTGACTGCTTGTTTTTTCACTTTTTTGCTGGCGATATAATCTTATCTTTGAACAGCTGTAGTATCTGTCTTGCCTAGAAAATATTTTCTATTTTAATAACTTCAAAGATTTATAGAAACTACGAATAATGTAGTAATAATTTATAATCTCAAATAAAACTTACGTTTAGTACACAGCGCAAATGTTTAATTTGTTTTATTATTTTCAAGGAACAGGGTAAAATATTCTTCTGATTCAGGCATTTTTCATTAAATCAAGATTTGTACTTCTATGTAACTTTGAAATGTTTATTTATCTATGCCGATTTTCTTGTTGATATCGGTACGCATACAACGTTGATGCCGTTACGCATACAACGACAGATCTTTATTCACATACAGGACGACTAATCATAATCGACCCGTATAGAAATTATATCACCAAGAGCGAATGACGAATCATTGGCACTCGACTCTTATCTGCCGTAACGCACTTTCGTTGCATTTGTCCGGATTTACACTCTAGTCGCGCCTTAAGAAGTTTTACTTCAGAATTGTATTATATTAATAAAATATTTTATTATGTATGAATGAATAATATTCATATTTAAGTTTTCTGTCGTATGAGTATATGGTAAAATTATTGAATTTTTTTGAAAATGTTTGAATTTTTTAAAAATTTAGGTAAAAATTAAATACCCGTGATATTTTACTACACCCCTCCCTCCCCCTCGTGATATTTAACTTCCCATATGGTAAGTTATTGTAATATGCCAAAAATCGAAATTGAAAATTTTTACATTTCTCGACGTTTTGAAAGTTTCTGAACATTTTGGCATACCTCAAAAAATATGGATGTGTGTGTCTGATGTATGTATGGATACAAATTTCCAGTCACGTTTTTGGGCGCACGGATCAACCGATTTGAATGGTTCAAAAAACATTCGATTCCTATTGATAGGAAGATGAGCTGATTAGTTTTTGGCAAAGGCAGGTCTAGCAGTTACGGAGATAAAGAGCAAAGAGTGCAGAAAATAAAAATCGAGTTTTTGAGAGAACGGAGCATCCGATTTGAATGTTCTAAAAAACATTCAATTAGTAATGATTTGGAGAAGTGTTTATCAGATTTTGGCAAAAGCAGGCCCAGCCATTTCGAAAATACGGAACTATATGTGCAAAAAATAATAATCTATTTGAAAACATTCAGTATTCCTCGAACATTTCGTTATGGTACGGGAAGTTCCAGCAATTTGCCTTAAAGCACAATGCCATACATTCAACTAGTTCGTGTTTTTTTTTTTGTCAAACCCCATTTTCCAATTTTCCTTACGTGATTAATGGACGTACTGGACGCACCCTTACATAAATCCATAGACAAAACAAGTGTACATCTATCAGAAACTATCTCTATGGTACATTATCTACTGTCAGTTTCCCTGCAACAATCGGCGTGTGTCCCTCTATGTGTCCTTTCCCAATTCAGCATTTTGGCTGATGCAATCACAAATGTATTTTTATCAATATTTAATACAAATGTGTGTATAAATTACAGTGTTCTCGTTACTTATTGTCTTTATTTATAAACTACTGTAGTCTTTTGGAAAAAATAAAAATGACAGAAGAAGAAGCAGTAAGTATTGAGAATATTTTTTGGTGACAAAAATGGGGTTATATGCGTTTTCGTGGAATGTGCAGTCGTGGAAAATAATAAAATAAAATGGAATTATGAAGTGCGGTTTGTTTATTTTGGGTGCAGAAGGTGGTTTTGGGGGGGTTTTGTTTAATTTATTTGTTGTGGTGGAAAACACCACGAGGTACTGTCACTTTTGGGGCTCGAGGGGCAAGGTGTTGGTTGTTACAGTATGGCGGATTATTTAAATGTTTAAAGTTGTTATAGACAGACAATGAGCTGTATTTAAATTCCATATATACACACGAACATTATTTATTTAGCATTTGCAACATTGTGATAATATTTTCTTTACAGATTTATTCTATAAATTTTCAAGATACATCACAACTTCATTATATATATATATTTTGGGGATTTTGGAGTTTTCAATTATTTGGTTTTGATAAACTATAAACAATGAACATTTGACTTATCCCTTAAGTAACAGCAATATAATATTGTAGTTGCAGAAAATTATATTCTAGAAAATAAATAACTCAAATGCAAAAGAATTTACATGTTCTTGGCCGGATTTCAGATTTTTTTGTGGAATTTAACTTTCCTTTATATTTTGCAAGACACGGGTACAATAACAACACTATAGGAAATATTATTTTATATCATAAGTATTTTTCATAATGGTGAGGATTACTCTGATTAATCAGATATTCAGCGGACTGTAAATTATAAATATTCCATCACCACAAAAAAGTGAATAAAACAGCTATTTAGTTTATGATATATATTGATAGGCCTTTTGTACATATATTGATATGCCAAATGTACTAGAAAATTGTTTGAACAGATCTTCTCGATTTGTTGACAATAAATATAAATAAATGAGTACTAAGTAGAGTAAGTAAGAGTAAGAGTAAGAATATTTACGTAAAATCGTGTATTCTGCTTAGATCTTACAAAGTATGTCTGAATATAATTGTAAATGAGTTATCTTAACTATTTTCTTATTGTAAATATTATTTGTGCTTTTCTGATGTTCTTTTTAAAATTTTTAGCACCATTCTTTCCAAAAGTGTATTGAACTGTCCAGGCGCTATTGTATGTTTAGGGGGCGTCCATTAATCACGTGAGGTTTTTAGGGACAAAAAATCACGAAATATCACGTGGGGGAGGGGGGGTATAGCAAGATATCACGTGTATTTATTATTTTTACTATTTTTTATAAAAAAGTTCAAACATTTTTAAAAAAAATTAAAACTGCTACAGTTTTTTCACGTAACTAAAAATACACGTGATGTTTGGTGGGGGAGGGGGGGGGTAATTTTGAATATCACCAAGGGGGAGGGAGGGTCTAAAAATCCTTAAAAACTCGCTCACGTGATTAATGGACGCCCCCTTAGCAAAAGTGTCAGTCAGTTTTTCTTTTGATGTGCAAAACAAGAAAGTACAATTAAATTCACACAATAATTATTTTATCATTATTCTTAGTTATTGATCAATTATCCTTTTCCAGATGTTTGACTTGTCCCTCAAGAAGAAGAAAAAGAAGAAGACAGCGTTCGATATTGATGCAGTGCTGGGAGATGACAGCAGCACCCCTATGGAAACTAGTGAACCTGTTGAAGAAATCCCCGATATTGATTTGGATGGGAAAAAAAAGAAAAAGAAAAAGAAGCCTTTTAATTTAGATGAATTGGACAATGCCTTACCAGGTACATAGATTACTTATATTTATATTTAATGGGCTGAAAGTGTTGCAATTGGTCTAAAAATGTTGCAATTGGTCTGTAAGTGTTGCAATGGATTGGTCTGGATGTGTAGCAGCAGTGCAAGTTGTCTGAAAGCATTACAATTTGTCTAGAAGCGTTGTAAGTTGTCTGGAATTGTTGTAATTAGTCTAAAAATGTATATTTACATTTGTTTTTAACAAACTGAAAGTGTTGTAATTGTCATGAAAATGTTGCAATTGATGTGAATTTGTAGTAATTGGTTTGAAAGTTTTGTGATTACTTTGAAAGTGTTGCAGTTGGTTTAAGAATCTTGTAATTGGTCTGAAAGTGCTGCAACTGGTCTGACAGTGCTGTAACTGGTCTGATAGTGCTGTAATTGGTCTGAAAATGTTGCAATTGATTGGTCTGGATTTGTAGTAAGTGGTCTTAAAATGTTGTAAGTTGTATGGAAATGTTGTAAGTTGTGCAGCAGTGATAGCATTGTAAGTTGTCTCAAATCGTTGTAATTAGTCTAAAAATGTTTATTTATAGTTGTTTTTAATGGACTGAAAGTGTTGTAATTGTTCTGAAAATGTTGCAATTGGTCTGAATTTTTAGTAATTGGTTTGAAAGTTTTGTGATTATTCTGAAAGTACGCAATTAGTTTGAGAATTTTGAAATTGGTCTGAAAGTGCTGTAACTGGTCTGATAGTGCTATAATTGGTCTGACAGTGCTGTAACAGGTCTGACAGTGCTGTAACTGGTCTGAAAATGCTGTAACTGGTCTGATAGTGCTGTAATTGGTCTGAAAATGTTGCAATTGATCGGTCTGGATGTGTAGTAAGTGGTCTAAAAATGTATTGTAAGGTGTCGAATCGTTGTAATTATTCTAAAAATGTATATTTGTACTTGTTTAATGGACTGAAAGTGTTGTAATTGTTCTGAAAATGTTGCAATTGGTCTCAATTTGTAGTAATTGGTTTGAAAGTTTTATGATTACTCTGAAAGTGTTGCAATTTATTTGAGAATCTTGTTATTGGTCTGAAAGTGCTGTAATTGGTCTGAAAGTGCTATAACTGGTCTGATAGTGCTGTAATTGGTCTGAAAATGTTGCAATTGATTGGTCTGGATTGTAGTAAGTGGTCTTAAAATGTTGTAAGTTGTCTGGAAGTGTTGTAAGTTGTGCAGCAGTGATAGCATTGTAAGTTGTCTTGAATCGTTGTAATTAATAATGTTTATTTATAGTTGCTTTTAATGGACTGAAAGTGTTGTAATTGTTCTGAAAATGTTGATTTGAATTTGTAGTAACTGGTTTGAAAGTTTTGTGATTACTTTGAAAGTGTTGCAATTGTTTTAAGAATTTTGTAATTAGTCTGAAAGTGCTAAAACTGGAGTGATAGTGCTGTAATTGGTCCAAAAATGTTGTACTGGTTCAAAAATGTTTTATTTAATTGGTCTGAAAGTGTTTCAATTGATAGACCTGAAACTCTTGCAATTATATTTGATTTTATACAAGTTAATTAGCTGTTGTTTCTATAATGTAGCAAGATTTTATTTTCAAAATTTGTATTTTATGTTTATAAAAACAAACATTGAGTGGCTCTGCAATTGATTGGTCTGGAATGTTGTTGTAAGTTGTTCGGTTGTGCTGTAATTGGTCTGGAAGCATTGTAATTGGTATTCAAATATTGCAAGGAAGAATTGCAAGTTGTTTGGACGAATTGCAAGTTGTCTGTCTGGGACAGTTGCACAGTTGTCTGGAAGTGTCTAAAGATCAGTAAATGTTGCAAGTTACCTGGAACATTTGCAAGTTGCCTGGAACATTTGCAAGTTGCCTGGAACATTTGCAAGTTGGAAGTTGCCTGGTAGTGTCTACAGATGAATAAATACATTGTAGTTTGTCTAAAAATGTATTTTTATATTTGTGTTTTACTTTTATAGATAACTAATATTAATATTTACTAATTATATTCATTACCAAACTTTATTTCAGGTTTTTAATATGCATATAAATGCTGACAACTGTTTTTATTTTCTCAGAAAGTAAAGAAGGTGCTAATGATGCTGCCGAATCAGGTGCAGCTCCCGAAGAGGCCCCTGTAGATGATGATTTTGATCTGGACATGGACTTTTCGAAAACGAAAAAGAAAAAGAAGAAGAAGAAGGATTTAGATGTTCTGGTTTCAGAAGAGGATCAGAAATCTGAGGACAAAGAGAATGGTAAATAGATCACTACTACTATGTAATTTAAAAGATTATGGTATAGTTTGGAGCAGATTTTTGTGTTGTTAAATTCCTACAGTGATTTCAAAATAATTTTTTTTCTATAATAATTTTAATACAACATGCTGCACCGATTTGGAAGGCAAGTTTGAAACCGGTAAGATAAATACATTTATCATTTACCAAGTGCTCTCAAATTATTCAGTTGTATGTATTACCATTAACATCATGTATTTGCTGTATATTAATTAGTTTTGTACTTTAGTTGAAATGAGCAGTACCTCATGGCATGGTTCTGATCGTGATTACACATATGACGAGTTGCTGAATAGAGTTTTTGAAATTATGCATGACAAGAATCCTGATATGGTAGCAGGGAAAAAGCAGAAGTTTGTAATGAGACCTCCACAAGTTGTGAAAATTGGAACAAAGAAGACTTCATTTGCTAATTTCACTGATATTTGCAGAACCCTGCATAGGTAAGTAGAAATAATTGTTACCTTGTAGCTATGAAATTGTTACTTTATAGATATTTGTTTATACATTTGAATATTTTGTTTTTAGGCAACCTAAACATTTATTAGATTTCTTGTTAGCTGAATTGGGTACCAGTGGTTCCGTAGACGGTAACAGTCAATTAATTATTAAAGGCCGTTTCCAGCAAAAACAAATTGAAAATGTTTTGAGAAGGTAAAAACAAATATATATATATATATATATATATATATATATATGTAGTGCTCTGAACAAATAAGTAAAAAGTAATAAAAAACTTCCATCTTCAGGACATCTGTGGAGAAACATGATCTTGATAAGATTTAAGCAAACAATATGCTTAAGAAAAGCAAAAGATAATGAATTTTTTTTATATAAAATGAATGAAATTGTGGAAAAAATAATGTACAGAAATATGACAATATAATCAAAATGAAAATGATAAAAATAAATGAGTGGATTATATAACAAAATATTAAAAATATTAATAAAATTAGAGGGTTTAGGGAAGTTTTAAGAAAAGGTTACTGAAAAACAGAATTAATTACCTGTGGATTGATTATACACTAACACTTTTTGACCAAAAAATACTTTCCACTCTTTTTTAGTGAAAAAGTGTTAGTGTATAATCAATCATACAGGTAATTAATTCTGTATTTCAGTAACCTTTTCTTAAAACTTTCTAATTTTTAACATTTTTAATATTTTGTTATATAATGCACTCATTTTCTTATCATTTTCATTTTGATTATATTGCCATATTTCTGTACATTATTTTTTTCACAATTTTATTCATTTTATATAAAAAATCCACCAATCCAATCTTCTGCTTTTCTTAAACATATTGTTTGCTTAAATATTATCAATTGCACTTCTTGGAAAACCTATAAAAACTCACTAGATGAAGTAAAGAAATGTTTTTTTAAAAAACTTCTGTTTTTTATTACTTTTTGGATTCTTTGTTCAAAGCTCTACAAAATTTATACTGAATGTACCAGATGTAACAGTGCTGATTTTTTTTTTTTTTTTAAATTATGAGCTTTTAAGTGCAACCTAAAGTTTTAGTGAAATTATTTATTTATTTATTTATTAAAATTATGACCATTTGTCGGTTATTGTGGTTGATTTTTATTAATTTTGTTTGATTAAACTTCAGTAAAGAATTTGGTAAGAACATTAAAGAATAATTTCACAATTGTCCAAATTTTCAAAAATTAAGACTTTGTTTAACTCTGAATTTAAACTTTTTATAATCATTTAACTTTTAGAGACCTTTCAAAAAAATGTACTTCTAAATATTTACAAATCTAAGACCTTACCATCTAATATATATATACAATACATATATATATATATATATATATATATATATATATATTATTATTATTATTATTATTATTATTTTAGGTATATCAAAGAATACGTAACCTGCCACACCTGTCGTTCCCCCGACACCATCCTGCAGAAAGACTCACGTCTGTTCTTCTTGCAATGTGAATCTTGTGGATCCCGTTGCTCTGTCGCCAGTATCAAATCAGGTTTCCAGGCCGTTACTGGAAAACGTGCTGCCATCAGAGCAAAGACAGCTTAGGAAATTTATTATTAATTATTATTTGTTGGAAATTCACACACATACACACATATACAAATGCAATAATGTACACTTTGAATTGAATACATAAACAACCTGAGGAACAGTATCGATATATATAACAGAAATGTGTTTATCTAGATTGTTAGAATTTTATATAAATAAATAACAGGATCTGTAAAGGAGGTGGAGACTTATTTATGGCTTTTAATTTTTTTTTTATTGAGTGTTAAGTGACAATTGAAGATAGAAAAGGAAAAAGGGGTCTGCAATATATACAGAGATAATAAATAGATTGTTCGACAAAATTCAATTAGCTTTCACAGATATTTTCAAATATTTATTTGTTTGTACAACTAACTAAACAGTTTGACTATTGGCAGCAGAATAAACAACGAAAAATATATACATAAAACATGATATAAATGTCTAAAATTCAAAACTGATTTATACTTGATTGTTTAAACAATTGAGCAGAGTTTAAATAACTGTTGAAATGAAACAAAATAAAAAAATATGTACTTTAATAAGAATTATACTTTTTGTATAAATATTTGAATAACAGTTCAAGTTCTGTTGTTTGTAGTTGCTTTTGTGTTTTTTAAAAAGATAATTTGTGTAAAATTTTCTATATTTTATTTTATTTTTTAATTATAATTTATACTTTATGTTATCCATTACTCACCATTACTCAAGTTTTCTTGTTTGTAGTTGCTTTTGTGTATTTTATTTTTGTGGTAAATTTACTATATTTTATTTTATTTTTATAATTATCATTTTATCCATTACTTTTTATAATAGTTTTGTACATCTACAACTTTTTAATATTAGTGTTTATATACTGTAAATATTTTCTATTAATTGTTTAAAAATTTTATGTTCTTATTGTATCATTTTTAATATTGTGTTTTGTAGTTTTAGATAGCGAAGAAGATTGGCAAATTGGGAATCAAAACGTATGGAAGATTTAATCAAAACTGTTTTAATCCTAATTTAGTTTTAATAACTGAAAGGATGGTTTTATAATGTATATATATATATATATATATATATATATATATATATATATTAAATGTTAAATATGAACAATACAACACACACTTTATTTAATAATTACAGACGTTTCGAGACCATATGGTATGCTTAATCTTCAGTGTAATTTCAATACAGTAAAAATTATATACTAATACATTATTATTTAATATTTTATTTAAATTATATTTAATTTTTGAAAAACAAAAAACACCAACTATCTCTTACAATGCTTGACAAAGTAGTAAACATGTGAATATATACAGAATTATTTGAAAACAAATTTTAAGTGTCGAATATGAAGGAACAAGGATGGATATTATTATAATGTAAACGTAAAAATGTAAAACAATGTAAATTAGTTTACATTAATAAAATAAAATGTTAAAATGTCATTATAATAATATCTATCCTCGTCCCTTTATCTTCGATACTATTAAGATTTGTTTTCAAATATTTCTGTATATATTTACATGTTTAGTACTGTGTCAAGCATTGTAAGAGATAGTTGGTGTTTTTTGTATTTTCAAAAATTGAATGTAATTTAAATAAAATATTAAAGAATGTGTAGTATATAATAGTAACTGTTTTTAAAATTGCACTGAAGATGAGGCATACCATGATCTCGAAATGTCTGTAACTATTAAAGTGTATGCTAAAAATCTGAGTATTGTATTATTGTTCCACTCATATCACAAAATTCTATATTATATACACTCTTTATTAAGTAAAATTTAAATTTTTCGCCAATTTGTTTATACTAAATTCAAATACTGTTTTTTTTTTAAACACTTACGTATAAACAATTAAACCAATTGAATATAGTTAGTAAAATACTTACGTATAAACAATTAAACCAATTCAATATAATTAGTAAAATACTCAGGAATTTGATAAAGTATTAATAATAAGATTAAATAAAATTAACATTTTTATAAAAAAAGAAAACATATTGGTTCACGATAGTTTTGTATGAACTAATTTATGTTTAACGTAAACATATAAAGTAATGTTTAAAAATACATATTTTTATTTTATCTACTTTGTTACATCAATTAAAATACATTATAAATAACTGTTATAAATTTATATTTCTTTTACCCAAATTCAAATTTGCCTCCATTCCTCTTTTACACCCAACTTCACTCCGTTCATGAATTCGTCACCGACCTGTCAAAAGTATTGTGACAGGATGTGAAAATGGCGTCTCTTGTAATTATTTCATTTAATTATCCTCTTTTTAATTCTGTGATATTTTAAAAAAAGACAATTTTAATACATGTGTTGATACAGTGACAATTTCCCAAAATGGTTGTGTGGAAAACCGTTAAGGAGAAAGATCGCTTCGGAATAGGTTTGTTGGGATAAATATAACCTAAGATATCGACGGGGGGCAATATTTATTTGTTTTGTATCAAAATTTGGTTGAAGGTTTTGGTTTTGGGTAAAGGACGATGTTGTTTGGGGTTTTGGGTGCTGTTGGTTTGGATTTTTGGGCATTTGTTATGTTTGGAATTATTGGTATGACAAATGTTTTTATAGCCACTCCCTGCTGGTATAAATTATCATTTGGAGGAATGATAACAATGCTTTGTATTGACCTAGAATTTTTATCATATTATAATAAAAACAATAAAATATTGTTTAATTAGTGTATTTTTATACTGTTCACTTTTATCTCGTTTTATTCAAACACTTTGAGATAATTTATATACTAATTACAAACAATGTGAAGATGTAACAAGTAGGGGGCCTCATAAAAATTATATATTTATATAGATAAAATATAAATATTTACTATATTGTTAATAACATAATTGCACAGAAAAGTTTCATTAATCTTTCCCTAAATATAAATAAAAATAATGGGGTGCTTTCGAATTAAAACGGACTGATTAGATTTTTTTTAAGCACTCACCCAAGGAGGCCATTGTAATGTGAATAAATATATATATATATATATATATATATATATTTAGTCCATTTTCTAAAACACTGCAATTTTTGCACATTTAGTTCCCTAACTCCGAAACGGCTGGACCTGTCTTTGCCAAAAACTAATAAGTTCAAATCGGATGTTCCGTACTCTCAAAAACTCTATTTCTATTTTCTGCACTCTTTGCCAAAAACTAATCACCACTTCTCCCCATCATTACGAATTGAATGTTTTTTGAATCATTCAAATCGGATGGTCCGTACTCTCGAAAATTCGATTTCTATTTTCTGCACTCATTGCTCCATATTCATTATATTTTCTCCCCATCATTACGAATTGAATGTTTTTTGAATCATTCAAATCGGATGCTCCGTACTCTCAAAAACTCGATTTCTATTTTCTGCACTCTTTGCCAAAAACTAATCACCACTTCTCCCCATCATTACGAATTGAATGTTTTTTGAATCATTCAAATCGGATGCTCCGTACTCTCAAAAACTCGATTTCTATTTTCTGCACTCTTTGCCAAAAACTAATCACCACTTCTCTCCATCATTGCGAATTGAATGTTTTTTGAATCATTCAAATCGGATGCTCCGTATTCTCAAAAACTCGATTTCTATTTTCTGCACTCTTTGCCAAAAACTAATCACCACTTCTCTCCATCATTGCGAATTGAATGTTTTTTGAATCATTCAAATCGGATGCTCTGTTGTCTCAAAAACTCGATTTCTATTTTCCGCACTCTTTGCCAAAAACTAATCACCACTTCTCCCCATCATTACGACTTGAATGTTTTTTGAATCATTCAAATTGGATGCTCCGTACTTTCAAAAACTCGATTTCTATTTTCTGCACTCTTTGCCAAAAACTTTTCCCCATCATTACGAATTGGATATTTTTTGAATCATTCAAATCGGATGCTTCGTACTTTCAAAAACTCGATTTCTATTTGCTGCACTCTTTGCCAAAAACTAATCTCCACTTCTCCCCATAATTACGAATTGAATGTTTTTTGAATCATTCAAATCGGATGCTCCGTACTGTCGAAAACTCGTATTCTATTTTCTGCACTCTTTGCTCCGTCTTTCCGAAACGACTGGACCGACTTTTGCCGAAAATTAATCAGCGCGATTCCTTATCAATAGAAATCAAATGTTTTTTGAATCATTCAAATCGGTTGAACCGTGCGCCGGAAATCGTAGACGAAATATTGTATACATAGAATAATCATACTGCACACACACACATACATACATTTTTTCTAAGGTATGCCAAAATGTTCAGAAACCTCAGAAGCGTAAAGATTTGCAAACATTATTATTTTTTAAATTTTTATCCGGAAAGTTAATTAAATATTGTTTATTTATATGTTTATTTGTATTTGAAATAAAAAACAACAAACAATTACCCTTTTATTATGCACGTTTCGACACTGTGTGTGTGTCATCTTATATATGAAATTCTTCTGTAATGATGTATGTAAATATCCGTATGTAAGTATCCTTCTAAACGATTATTCGAATTTTGATAAATCTTTCTGAAGTTTGTTAAGGGAAATTTTTAGGATGTATGTGATCATAAAAATATAGTAATATTGTAGAAATAAATGGAAAAAATTGAAAAAACGACATGTTATTGTTTGACAATGAAAATATTTGAGACATTGTTTGGCATTGAAAACAAATGAAAACTGTCATCTGCCAAAAAATTCAATTTACTTATGAGCATAGACGATATTTATGTATAATAAATTCATTATTATGAATAAGAGAAATGAAATGTCTACATTATTATTGCCAAAAAGCAGCTGAGATATGCCGGGAATTAAAATAATTTAAGATACAGTATATGTATGGCAGATTGAATGATACACATATGAACATACATATATGAAATTTTAACCTTTATTTTGGGTCAATACACGGGTCATCAGAATTCATTTTAGAGGTATGGTTTCTTCAGCAAAGTATCATATTTTGATCTCTTGTATCCGAAAATCATATGTGCTTAAACGACGTTTTTGGCCCATACAAATCGACATATATATGTATATATATATATATATATATATATATATTATATATATATATATTCTATATATATATATATATATATATATATATATATATATATATAAATAAGTCGGGTTTTCTTTCCTGATCAAATTTTTCCTTTTCAAATATAAAACAAACAAAAAATTTCTTCATCTTTCTCACGAAACCATCTGGTGGCGAAACGGAGTTCGTCGGGTTTGCTAGTATATATATAAATATGTATGTATGTATGTTTGTATGTATAACTTAGGTGTCAATATAACATAATGTAGCGGGGCTCCAATTTGCAATAAAAAACAAACAAAAGGGGGCTCCTTTAATTAAGTAATTGATCAATTGACCCCAAACATATGACCTCATTAAAACAAGGCGCAGTGCACACAAAAAACTGTATATACAAATATATATATATATATATATATATATATATATATCATACATACATAACATACATACATATCTCTCTGTCTTTGAACTATTTTGAATTTACAAACGTTTCGACTATGATTCTTATCATCATTAGTGCAGATATAAAAAATAAGTTTTTATTTAGGCATTCATGCATTTAAAAACTTTCTGAAGCTTTCTTAACATTTTGGCATACCTCAGAAAAAATAGATGTGTGTGTATGTATGTATGGATACATTTTTTCGACCACACTGACCAACCGATTTGAATGATTCATTTATTCAATTATAAAATTATTATCTTTTTAATGTTAATTATGAATAAGCTTGACAAGAGCCTGAAATAATATCTTTTATTATTGATTAAGGCTTGCTTATGAATAAATAAATAAATAAATAAATAAATAAATAAAACATTAGATTCCTGTTGATAGGGGGATGTGCTGATTAGTTTTTGGCAAAGGCAGGTCCTGCCGTCTAGCTAAGAGTGCAGAAAATCGAATTGAATTATCCAAAAACATTCGATTAGTATAAGGTGGGGAGAGGTGGTGGTTAGTTTTTGGCAAAGGCAGGTCCAACTGCTTCGAATATACCGAGCTAAATGTGCAGGTTTTGAGAGAACCATCCGATTCGAATGATTCAAAAAACTTTCTGCTTGTGTTGACGAAACGATTGCTTTTGGGAAAAGATTTTTTTTTATTATATTTTTTTTTTTAATTTCCAAAATAAGATCTAAATATTTTTAATCGATCTGCTGTACTATTTATTGTACAATTGCGCAACTTATTTATGATGCATTTATTTATAATTTTTTACTCTTGTAACTTTTATTAATTTATTATTTATTAATATAAATGATATATTTGGAACGTTTGTATAAAATTAAATAATCCACAATTTTGAGGACTCTACAGCAACTTGATATACTTTAACCCTTCCCACTCGGATGCCGCCGCTCCGGCGGCAAAATACATATATCTCGTAATTCGCGAGTGGAAAGGCTTAAAATTGATCTTGATCATAGAAAATTAATACTATAGCGATAAAAGTAGACCCTATAGCAACTCGATATACTTTAACCCTTTCCACTCGGATGCTACCGCTGCGGCGGCAAAATACATATAAATCTCGTAATTCGCGAGTGGAAAGGGTTAAAATTGATCTTGATCATAGAGAATTAATACTATAGCGACAAAAGCACAATTATTCAGTATATTTTTTATAAATCTCAAACCATTCGATTAGTATGAATAAAATATTAGACGAACTTTTTTTAAATTAAATTATGTAACAACTCGGTGTACTCCTAAATTGTAATTGTATCTTAAAAAGTAATACTACAACGATCGATTAGTATTAATGATGCATTTGGCGAAATTGTTTAAAATAAAATATTCTTCAACAATACAAGAGCAACTCGTTATACTATATTTGGAAAATTTGTTCAAAATTAAACAATTAACAAAATTTTTCCTTACCATAAAACCCTGGGACATCTTGGAATACCTAAAAATATTTTATATATATATATATATATATATATATATTGATAATAATTATCAAATGTATATAATTTGATTGTACATATTGTTCTTATATCTATTTCACGGAAATAATTTTTTTCTATTTCTATTACAGCAATATACAATTTAAATCCAGACGTGGTCCACTGTGGAATCCAATTAATCGTAGGAGAAACCGTAGAGCTTCTGCTGGAGTCAACAGATTGGTATTATGGCTTCAGTCGAAAGAGAAAAGACAGACATGGCATCTTCCCGAAGAGCTATGTACATGTTGCTGAGTTTGCTGTCGAGAAAGCAGGAGGCAAGGGAATAGATATAGTTGTATAAATATATATATATATATCCTCAAGATATATATATATATATATATATATATATATATATACTTGGTGTCCCAGTTTTGATCTAAACTGTCCTGAAAAAAGAAGAGTGTGCGTAAGGTTCACAGGGGATTGAAGTAAAACTTATTTGCTATTAAAATAAATACATCATATAACAATTTTGAATAATGTTTATTATCAAGATGATAACACTCGTGATGCACACATTTATTAGTGTCAACCATTATACATATTTATATAATATATAATGATAAATTATAAATTATATATTTATAATAGCATTAAAAATATGAATGATATTTAAAAACAATAATGTAATTAAAGTCATACTTCAAATATGACATGATCGGTTTGTCATTGTAATTGCATTTAGAAATGAACCTTCATTAGAGAAATGAAGTGATTGCTGATTAATAAATTCTATAATATTTGTTCACATAGTGGATTATGTTAAACAACGCCTAAACAAATATTGTTTTCTAATGTAATTGTGTTTGAAGAACTTCATGTAATTAAAATTTACATACATTCATTGACTGCTTGTATTTTTTTTTACTTTCTCGCTGGCGATATAATCTCATTCTTTGAACAGTTGTAATATCTGTCTTGCTAAAAAAATATTTTATTTAATAACTTCAAAGATTTATAGAAACTACGAGTATTACAGAAATAACTTCTAATCAATAAACTTACGTTTAGTACACGGCACAAATGTTTAATTTGTTTTATTATTTTCAAGGAACAGAGTAAAATATTCGTCTGATTCAGGCATTTTTCATTAAATCAAGATTTGTACTACGATGTAACGTTAAAATGTTTATTTATATATGCCGATTTCCTTTACGCATACAAAGACAGATCTCTATACACATACACGACGACTAATCACAATCGACCCGTATTGAAATAATTTCATCGAGAGCGAATGATATACAGTTCGGGCGTAACGCTATTTCCGTTGCATTTCTCGCCTAAAGAAGTTTTACTTCAAAAAGGGCAAAAAAGATTGAAAAATGGCAAAAAACAATGCTTTTAAAACATAAATATTTAAAATTAGAAATATACAAACACCAATCTCTATTTAAAACTGGTTCAGTTAATTAAACTATTAAAAATCAGAATAAAACTTGTGAATACTTTTCAAAAAACTGATGAAAATATTAAAGTAATCACTAATAATTAATAATATTTATTTAATATTCTAAATTAATATTATTAATATTAAAAAAATGTTGATTTTGCCAATCTTATTCATTGTACTATTTTTTTGGTTTTGTACGTTTAAATTTGATTTAAAAACATTTTAGGCTTTATTATATTTTTATTTTTATCAATATTATGAAAAACTAGCTGTAAGTGGAATTCTGTCTTGAGGCAATTATGTCATGGTGCCTTAAGGCAAATTGCTGGAACTTCCCGTACCGTCACGAAATGTTCGAGAAATACTGAATGTTTTCAAATAGATTATTATAAATATTGTAACATTGTCTAATATCTATAAGAATTATATAAACTGAATTGCAAAGTTGAAATTATTTGTAAAGTATATTAGAACTATAGTCACAATTAAAAATAAAATCTGAATTATTTTTGATATATAAAAAATTAAAAAAAAAAAAAATGAAACAATTTTTTTTTCCAAAACCAATTATTTTGTTAAAACAAGCAGAAAGTTCTTTGAATCATTTAAATCGGATGCTTAGTTCTCTCAAAAACTGCCATTTTTTACATATTTAGCTCTATATCTTCGAAATGGCTGGGCCTGCCTTTGCGAAAAACTAATAAACACTTCTCCCAATCATTACTAATTGAATGTGTTTTAGATCATTCAAATCGGATACTCCGTTCTCTCAAAACGTCGATTTCTATTTTCTGCACTCTTTGCTCCGTATCTCCGAAACGGCTGGACCTGCCTTTGCCAAAAAATGTTTTTTGAACCATTTAAATCGGTTGATCCGTGCGCCCGAAAACATGACTGGAAATTTGTATCCATACATACATACACACACACACACATCCATTTTTCTCTGACGTATGCCAAAATATTCAGAAACCTTCAAAACGTCGAGAAATGTAAAAATTTTCAATTCCGATTTTCGGCCCATTATAATAACTTACCCTACGGGAAATTAAAAAATATAATAACATCACTGTAATATTGTATTTCAACATAAAAGATTTTTATTATTGTTTCTGATTATGTGTTTGAATTTTTCCACATTTTTCTTGGTATCAATGTTGGTTGGTCAAATCATATTAAATGTTCATTACATAATATAAATTATATTATTCAATTTATAAATAAATATTAATTATGATTAATGTAATATTTCTTTAAAGGTAATTATGACATGGTCACCTTAAAGCAACCAATAATTGTGCAGGAAATCACAGCTGTCTTACGAGAATGGGGCACATTGTGGAAAAATTTATATGTTGTAAGTATAATGATAAATTAGTTCATATTGTTGTAGTAATAGTAGTCATTATGTTGTAAACAAAACATAATTAATACTTCTGTAATAATCTCATGTTAATAATCAATTAAATCTTCATATGTTTATCTAAATATTTATTTATTTATTTATTTAACGCCCAAGGCAATAATACAGTATAATTACATTCTAAAGTGTACAAATTATAAACTAAAGATAATATGAGAAAATTTGAGTATTAAGAATTCATATATAGATTTGTATATATACATAACACTTAATATATATATATATATATATATATATATATATATATATAAACTACAAATATATAACATTAAATAAAAACTAATAAAATTATTAGTTATTATATTAAGGTCTATTTCTTTCCCCCAGACTCACAGTCCTCACTTCGAGCAAATCCAGAAACAAATCTACGACTTGATCCACTATCGGATAAAAATTCTCTCCGGGACTCTGCCAGTGGACGAAGTGAAAGAGATCAAACAATTGGTCACAGCAAAAATCGATACTGGAAATAAAATTTTAGGTTTGGACATGGTGGTCAGAGATGACCACGGAAATGTTTTAAATCCGGATCATACTTCTACAATTCAATTGTATCAGCAACATGTTATGGCCACTGAGAGGATAAAAAGAACCACGGTAAGGGATAAAAGAGATACCTATTATTAAATTATTTAATTTTTAAAACAAAGTATTAAAATGATCATGGCCACTGATTTTGTATATCATTCATAAATTTTTTGCCAACAAGTTAGATAAACTTATTAACTTCCCGAAGGAGAAGTTTATGTTTTCATAAAAAAATCCGATTCGCTAATTTTATGTTTTGTCGACGTTTCAAGCCATTCTGAATCGGATGAGACCAAATTTGGAAAAAGTATGTGTGTGTGTGTGTGTGTGAACAGATTTTTTGCTGTAAATCGACGGTTTCTCAAAAACGGCTGCACCGATTTTAAAAATGTAAAAGCCATTCGATGTATCTCGAAGAGGACTATCGTTTGCCAGTTTTGTGCGACGATCGGTCGAACCGTTTCTTTGTAAATTGCAGAAAAGTGAAAATTTTTTCGTCCACGTTTTAACCCGCAATTCTGAATCGATTTTAAAAATTCAAAAACCGTTCAAAGATATTGCTGATTAGTTTTTGGTAAAGATCGGTCGGGCAGTTTTCTTGTAATAAAGTGTTAAAAAAATTTTTTTCGACGATTTTTTATTACGGTAGACACCATAGTCTTATAGATCATACTAAAACATTACGGTTCTAAGACAAGTCGTTTAATTTTAAAAATTCTTCAAAGTTTGCAAAAATTATTATAGTTTTTTTGGCATTTGTCAGACCTTTCATCGACGTTTACCCAAAAACGCCTGAACCGATTTCAGAAATTTAAAAGCCATTTGATGTATCTCAATATCAGTTTTGTGCGACGACCTGCTAAGCCGTTTCTTTGTAATTTGTATAAAAGTGTTAAAATTTTCGTCCACATTTAAACTCATACTACTGAATCGATTTTAAAAAATCAAAAACTATTTGAAAGATATTAGTTGGGAATGATACTGATTAGTTTTAGGTAAAAATCTACTGAGCCATTTTCTTCTAATTAACTGTTAGGAAAAAAATTTAAGCCGATTTTTATGGAACTTTTTTGGCAATATATATCATGGTCTTATAGAACTTACTGAAATATTAATGCCTTAGGACAAGTAGTTTAATTTTAAAAATTCATTGAAGTTTGAGAAAATGAGTTGTTTTTTGATATTTGTTAAAATTAAAACTAGACGATTTACTTAGTATAATGATAGAGTACTTGGTCTTGATGAACATACTAAAATATTAGTCCTAGGGAAACTGGTTCAATTATAAAAATTGTTGATTTGTGAAAATTTGCTTTCAGAGGATACTCCTACCGGGTTAACGTGTTCGATTTTTAATAATGTGTAATAAATCCACTCGGAATACTTTTATACACTCATAAATTAATTTATTTTTTATTGTTTAAGTGGATTATTTACACATGTCAGGTAGTTTATGTAACTTGCCTCAAGGCAAAATACTAATACCAACTAGATAAGTTATTTATTTTTTAAAACAAAGTATTGAAATAACATGGACATTGATTTTGTATATTATCCATAAATCTTTGGCCAATAAGACATTAGATAAACTTTTTCAAAATTAAATAATATACATCATTTACATCCTAAAATAACTAATTTGTTTTTATTTCTTTTATCTAGTCAACAGAGCCAAGAAGACGTTCCAACAAGCACAGCTCGCACATATATTCCCACATATTTTTTGTGTCCGTGAGGAATTTTGTGTGCAAAATGCAAGAAGATTGTGAATTGTTGATGACTTTATATGATGCTAAAGAATGTAGAGCAGTTACAGAAAATTATGTCGTCAGGTGGTCCAAACAAGGATTGACCAGTGATATAGATCAGTTGCACAACTTAAAAGTTTTGTTTACGGTGAGTAATAGATGAATTAAACTTATATATAAAATTGTTCTGTACGGGTGTATGGTTTGATACTTTTCCTAAATGGTTATTCGGATTTTGATAATTCTTTTTAGAATTTGTCAAAGAAAATATTTAAGATTTAATGAACGATAAAACTCAAGTAATATTGTAGAAATATATGGCAAAAATTACAAAAAACTACTTATCATTGTTTGGCATTGAAAACATTTGAACATTTGTCATCTTCTAGAAGTATCAATTCACTTGAAATTTGAATTTAGCTGAATTTATGAGCCTAGATAACATTAGAGTATAATATACAAGAAAACTGCATTGTTTACATTATTATTGCAGTCTGCAATTATTGTAGATTGCCTGAAAGTGTTGTATATAATCCGATTGTGGATGTAAATTGCCTGAAAATGTTGTAAAATGTCTTGTAATCTTGTGGATATTATGTGGAAAAAGTTATGTATATTCTGGTAATGGATGTAGATTGTCTGAAAATATTAAACTATCAGAAATTTTTGTACATTGTTTAACAGTATGGTAGATTGTCTTGCAGTTTTATGAATTTTCTGAAAATGTTTGTGGGTTGTGTGTAAATATTGTTGATTGTGGTAGGTTGTCCCAAAATATTATTGTAGGGTGACAAATGGTCTGAAAATATTGTAAATTACTTTAAATATTGCAAATGGTCTGAAAATATTGTGAATTACCTAAAAGTATTGTAAATTGACTGAAAAAATTGTAAATTGTTTGAAAATGTTGTAGATTGTCTGATAATATTGTAGGTAGGCTGACAATGTTGTAGATGGTCTGAGAATATTGTAAATTATCTAAAAATGTTATAACTTCCGAAAATTTATATTGTCTAACAATATTGTAGATTATCTGAAAATGTTGTCGATTGTCTATAAATGTTGTTGATGGTCTGAAAATGGATGGTCAGAAAATATTGCAGATTGTCTAACAAAATTGTAAATTGTCTGAAAATATTGTTGGTTGCCTGAAAAGGTTGTGGATTGTCTGAAAATGTTGTATATTGTCTGTAAATATTGTTGATGGTCTGAAAATGAATGAAGATTCTCAAAAAGTATTGTAGATTGTCTAAGAAGATTGTCTTAGAAGATTGTCTGTTGGTTGTTTGAAAATGTTGTGGATTCTCTGAAAATGTTGTATATTGTCTGTAAATGTTGTTGATGGTCTGAAAATAGATGTAGATTCTCGGAAAATATTGTGGATTGTCTAAGAAAATTGTAAATTGCCTGTAAGTGTTGTTGGTTGTCTGAAAAAATTGTAAATTGTTTGAAAATGTTGTATATTGTTCTTAAATGTTGTTGATGGTCTGAAAATGGATGTGGATTCTCAGAAAATATTGTAGATTGTCTAAGCAAATTGTAAATTGCCTGAAAGTATTGTTGGTTGTCTGAAAATGTTGTACTTTGTCTGAAAATTTTGTGGATTGTCTGAAAATATTGTAGATTGTATGAAAATCTTGTAAATTGTATGAGAAAGTTGCGGATTTTGAAAATGTTGTATATTATCTGTAAATGTTGTTCGTGATCTGTAAATGGATGTAGATTTTCAGAAAATATTGTAGATTGTCTAAAAATATTGAAAATTGCCTGAAAGTATTGTTGGTTGTCTGAAAATGTTGCAAATGGTCTTAAAATATTGTAAATTACCTAAATGTATTATAAATTGACTGAAAAAATTGTAAATTGTTTGAAAATGTTGTAGATTGTCTAATAATATTGTAGGTAGGCTGACAATGTTGTAGATGGTCTGAGGATATTGTAAATTATCTAAATATGTTTCAATTTTGAAAGTGTTGTGTATTGTCTAACAATATTGTAGATTATCTGAAAATGTTGTTGATTGTCTTGAAATGTTATAGACATTCTGGAAAAGTTGTGCATGGTCTGATAATGGATGTAGATTATCTGAAAATATTGTAGATTGTTGGAAATTGTTGTACATTGACTACCAGTTGTCTGGTAGTTTTATGAATTGTCTGAAAATGTTTGTGGGTTGTGTGTAAATGTTGTTGATTGTAGAAGGTTGTCCCAAAATATTATTCTAGGTTGACTGAAAATGTTGCAAATGGCCTGAAAATATTGTAAATTACCTAAAAGTATTGTAAATTGACTGAAAAAATTGTAAATTGTTTGAAAATGTTATAGATTGTCTGATAATATTGTAGGTAGGCTGAAAATGCTGTAGATGGTCTGAGAATATTGTAAAATATCTAAAAATGTTGTAACTTCTGAAAATTTATATTGTTTAACAATATTGTGCATTTTCTGAAAATGTTGTCGATTGTCTATAAATGTTGTTGATGGTCTGAAAATGGATGGTCAGAAAATATTGCAGATTGTCTAACAAAATTGTAAATTTTATGAAAGTATTGTTGGTTGCCTGAAAAGGTTGTGGATTGTCTGAAAATGTTGTATATTGTCTGTAAATATTGTTGATGGTCTAAAAATGGATGTAGATTCTCAAAAAAATTGTAGATTGTCTAAGAAAATTGTAAATTGCCTGAAAGTATTATTGGTTGTCTGAAAATGTTGTACTTTGTCTGAAAATGTTGTATATTGTCTAAAAATGTTGTTGATGTTCTGAAAATGGATGTGTATACTCAGAAAATATTGTAAATTGTCTTAGAAAATTGTAAATTGCCTGAAAGTATTGTTGGTTGTCTGAAAATGGATACAGATTTTCAGAAAATATTATCTAAGAAAATAGTAAATTGCTTGAAAGTATTGTTGGTTGTCTGAAAATGTTGTGGATTATCTGAAAATATTGTATATTGCCTGTAAATGTTATTGATGGTCTGAAAATGAATGTAGATTCTCAGAAAATATTGTAGATTGTCTAAGAAAATTGCAAAGTGCCTGAAAGTACAGTTGGTTGTCTGAAAATGTTGTGGATTGTCTCAAAATGTTGTATATTGTCTGGAAATGTTGTACTTTGTCTGAAAATTAAGTTGATGGTCTGAAAATGGATGTAGATTCTTAGAAAATATTGTAGATTGTCTAAATAAATTGTAAATTGTCTGAAAGTATTGTTGGTTGTCTGAAAATGTTGTACTTTGTATGAAAGTATTGTTGGTTGTCTGAAAATGTTGTTGATGGTCCGAAAATGGATGTAGATTTTCAGAAAATATTGTAAATTGCCTGAAAGTATTGTTGGTTGACTGAAAATGTTGTGGATTGTCTGAAAATGTTGTATATTGTCTGTAAATGTGGTTGTTGATGGTCTGAAAATATTCAGAAAATATTGTAAATCGACTAAGAAAATTGTAAATTGCCTGAAAGTATTGTTGGTTGTCTGAAAATGTTGTGGATTGTCTGAAAATGGGTGTAGATTCTCAGAAAATATTGTATATTTATTTATTTATTTATTTATATTGTCTAAGAAAAGTGTAAATTGTCTGGTTGTCTGAAAATGTTGTATATTGTGTGTAAATGGATGTAGAGTCTCTGAAAATATTACAAATTGTCTAAAAAAAATTGTAAACTGTCTGAAAGTATTGTTGGTTGTCTGAAAATGTTATAGGTTGCTTGAATATATTCTAGTTGCCTAAAATAGTGGAAAAGTGTCTAAAAATGCTGCAGTTGTCTGAATTTTTGAAGATTGTCTGAAAAAAAGATGTAAATCATTTGGAACAAATTTTAATTCAGTTCTTGCAATAAATATTTAAATAATAGAACATAAACATTTGATTTTTTTTTATCAAATGAAGATGTTATAGATTTAAATTTCTGATGATAATTAATTCTGATAAGATGATTGGTGAATTGTTGATAAAGAAAGGAGAAGAAAGTTTGTCTTATATTCAATATGTTTATTAATGACTACCTCTTCCTAATTTAACTTGTGCATTACGAAGTTTCAGTTCTCTCCACATTCTATCAAATTTTTTATTTTAGGATTTGGGTTCAAGAGATTTAACCAGAGAGCGTGTTTATCTAGTTTGTTATGTTGTCCGAGTTGGTTCCATGGATAGCAAAGACACTTTAGATCACAGAAGGTCATCTGTCTTAAACAGTTCTGCATCTAAAAGTATTTCTTCAAATTCTCTTGGATCCAATGTCAGTGTTGGACCTGGTGCCAGGCAATTCGAGGGAATGCGTAGACCCTTTGGTAAGGAAAAAGGACAGATTAGAAATAACAATGGATATTTATAGAGCAACAACTTTGAATTATGAACACCTTAAACAATTCTTTTCCTAATTGGTGTATTATTTCTCCTAGGTGTTGCTGCAATGGACGTAACACCATTTTTATGGGAAAAAATGGATGGTGATGAAGATAAGCATCATTTTGTACCATTTATGCCGTAATTATACTTGATTATTTAAATTTAAACATAATTTATTAACAGTTGCTGATTATATAATAATATTTTCAGTTGTGAAAAGGATAATTTGGATAATACATTGAGGAAAATAATCAATAATAAGGATCAGGGTAAAAATGACAATAGAGGACAAGGACTTTGGGTCAGTGTCAAGTTGTTACACGGTGATATAAAACAGGTAAAAAAATAAGTATTTATTGAGTACCAATTCCATGGTACATTTTCTAATGTGTTGCTCAATAAGTTTGATTGAAAATAGGAGCATTTGAAAAATTTTGATTTCTATTTGTAATTTTTCTTTAAGGTAAAGGAAGAAAATCCAGCTCTGGTTTTAGGCAATGTATCAGTAGCCAGGAAAATGGGTTTTCCTGAAGTAATATTACCAGGAGACGTTAGGAACGATTTATATCTGACATTGCTGTCTGGTGAATTCTCTAAAGGTGCCAAATCGACTGATAAAAATGTTGAAGTGTCTGTTACTGTTTGTGATGAAGCAGGGAGAGCCATACCTGTAAATAGAATTATATTTGATTATTATATTTAATAGGATAGAAATTATATTGATATTAACATTTTTGGGGTAAAGTTTTTTGTTAATTTAAATTTGATTTGGGTTTTCAGGGTGTTATGACTTTAGGAGGTGGTGCTCCAACGTTAGATGAGTATAAATCTGTGATTTATTATCATGTTGATAAACCACATTGGTATGAAATTTTTAAGGTAAGATGAGATAACATAAATATATATAAAATGAAATATATTTATATGCATATATTGCAGATATTAATAGTATTGACTTGAATATATTGCAAAAATATAGTATACTGTTTTGTTATTATTTGTTTATTTTTTTTATTATATAATTTTTTTATTTCTTTACTTCTTTCTTTTTCCAGGTGGCTGTGCCAATAGATGAGTTCAAAGCCTCTCACCTTAAATTTACATTCAAGCATCGTAGTTCAAATGAAGCAAAAGATAAGTCAGAAAAACCATTTGCAATGTCATATGTTAAATTGATGCAAAGTGATGGGACCACACTCAGGGATCAAACACACGATTTACTAGTTTATAAGGTAATAAGAAATAACCAGCCAGGATTATATATATATTTTTTGGAATAAATTTAGAGACCTGATAGAATTTTTTGTTATTAAAGAGAGTTTAAAAGGTTCTTACCTCATTTACATTAACCGAAAGTTTAAAATTCAATGTAAAACATAAAATATTTAATTTTGTACAAATTTTTAATAAATATTATTACTTGTGAATGAAATTCATAAATTTTTGAAAGTTATTACAACTATTATAACTATTGAATGAAATTTTTAAAACTTTTTGAAATTTATTACAACTATTATAATAAGTGAATGAAGTTTTCATAAAATTTTTATCTTCCCGTAGGGCAAGTTATAGTAAGCGCAAAAAAATCGAATATGAAAATTTTTATAGATCTTTACGTTTCAAAACCTTCTGAACATTTTGGCATACCTTAGAAAAAATGAATGTATGTGTGTGTGTGTGTGCGTGTATGTATGTATGTTCGGATACAAATTTTCGTCGACGATTTCGGGAACACGGATCAACCGATTTGAATAATTCAAAAAACATTCGATTCGTATTGATAAGGAGACCTGCTGATTATTTTTAGCGAAGACAGGTCCAGCTTCCGAAGATACGGGGCAAAAAGTGCCGAAAACGGTAACTCAGTTTTTAGAAGAACGGAGCGTCCGATTTGAATAATTCAAAAAACATTTCATTTGTATTGACTAAATGAAGAACTGTTCAAATTTTTAGAAAGGCAGATCCAACGACTTTGGAGATATGAAGGAAAAAGTAAAAAAATTAACCATTTGGCGGTCAAAAATGAACATTAGACATATGCACCTCAAATTGTCACATATTTTATAGAGATTTTAACAATAAGTATAAATTTTGTTTACATTCCTATGGGTTCCGTACCAATGTTAACGCGTTAGACGGCGACGGGGCGCTTACACGCTTCGATATTTCGTCTTTATGCAGTTAAAGCAGTACGATTGCTTTGAAAAAAAGTTCAGAATTTCCAAAATATTTCAAAATAAATGATTTAAGATAGAGTGATTTAATATGGTTCGAAATTCTATTAAAAGTTTCAAATCATTGATCAACTTTTATTGATTATTATTATTGATTATTTTTAATTACTAGAATTTTGAATTGTGGTACGGGAAGTTCCAGCAATTTGCCTTAAGGCACGATGCCCTAATTGCCTTAAGACAGAATTCCACTTACAGCTAGTTTCAACTATTTTAACTAGTTAATTAATATTTATCATTTTTTTAAATTTATCACAACTATTATAACTTGTAAATGGATTTTTATGCATTTCTGATAATACATCTCATTTTTTTTATTTTAGATTGACCACAAAAAGTATTCAGACAGCGACTTAGGCTACTTAGGGCTTCCATCTCATAAATCATGCGAATCTTTAAAAGAAAACCACAAACCAAGCTGTCCAGGTTTATCATTAAGCTCAAAAGATTCTTTTCGAATTGCTACGAATGTGTGCAGCACCAAACTAACACAGAATGGTAGTAAAAATAACTAAATGATATATAATATATTAAATTTGATATATTATATATTTGAAAATTATATGATTTAATAATGTAATTTTCGTTGCAGTTGATTTGTTGGGTTTATTAAATTGGGCGAACCACAAGGATACGCTCAAGGACTCCTTGTTAGCTCTTATGAAAGTTGATGGTGATGATATAGTTAAATTTTTACAAGATGTACTTGATGCCTTGTTTAATATTTTGGTAAGTTAATATATGATAATATTTTTAAAGATTTTTTTTTTCATCTATTGTACTCATCTGTAATAAAATATTATTGAGTCTTATAATTATTTTTATGCGCCAAGGTTTATAAATTCAATTATAAATGAATGAATAATATTTTTTTTTAATTTTTTATTACCATTTATAATTACTATATGTGTGTTTTCTTTCACAGGTTCAAAATGATGACAGTCAAGTATACGATAACATGGTATTCGAATGCCTACTAAAAATTCTAAGTTTAGTCAGTGATAGAAAGTATCAACATTTCCAACCCGTCCTAGATTTATATATACAAGAAAGCTTTTCAGCCACTTTAGCTTATCGGTGAGAATACTTATTTCAATATTTATTTAATTACATTTTTACAATTGTTATTTATGTTTTAGAAAATTACTGACAGTATTAAAGTATCACATAGACAATGCTAACTCTGCAGAAAGCCAAGATTTATTGTTGAAAATTATGAAGTCTTTGCAGTATCTTGTTAAGTTTATTGTTAGGTCTCGCTTGCTGTTTGCTGAGCTGTATGATAATAAAAATGAGAGTGAATTTAATGATGACTTTCAGAGTAAGTAATAGGAAATGAAATAAATATATATGTATATATATATATATATATATATATATATATATATATATACTGTAATTTAAATTACGTAGGAGAAACAAACGTTTACAACAACACAAAAATAATTCAGACAATTCAAAACTATGCTTGTGGACCATATGTGAATACTTTAAAACACAATAGACTTTTTTAACTTGTATGTACTACAATTTGAACAAAATTTATTTAAATGAAGATTTATAGAAGGATCTTTTTTGACTATTTATAACAATAGAACAATAAATAAACGAAATGAACTCAACGCGCTGTGCGACTCAAATCTCTTTTATTTAGATAGTATTTCCTGATTTCTCACAAAACAATAAAATTGTCGCGCAAAGGATTCGCAATTCGTTCCCCACATGTGTAGAATCTTGGTAAAAATATTTAAAAAAAAATCTTTTCTCCATTATGGCTTCAACCAGTTTATGGACAACACATATATTACACACTATCTATTTGTGATTTTTTAATGTTAGTATTTTGTGAAATATTGTTTAAGTACAAGTTTAATGTTTATATTATATTGTGTAGTGCATTATCATATCCTGATACCATGGATTATTAGAATTTTCTATTTTAACAATAAGATTTACTAATTGTAAGTACATCTTACTCTCTATAATTTTTTTTCTCCATTCAATTGTTTTAGTTTTTAATTTTATTTTTAGTTTCCACTGAATGAAGGCTAGGACTATAGCTGATACGTATGGATGTAAAATAAATTTTTGAAAGAAATTCATGTTTTTTATTGATGTTATGCCCGATTACTAGACTTTGTTAATACATACTATTTTAATTTTCTACTTTTCCACTTTGGCCCATGATTATGAATAATAATAATTTAAAATATTAATTTCAATTATTTTTTATCTAGATCTTTTCTGGAGCATAACAGACATGATGTGTTACACAACTGGAGTAACTCTATTGCCGCAAGGGGCATTTTTAAAATACTTACCGACTACAATTGATGATATCTTGCAAGTCTATAACGGAAAACAATTAAGGTAAAAATAAATATATATATATATATATATATATATATATTGTAGAGCTTTGAACAAAGAATCCAAAAAGTAATAAAAAACAAAAAAGTTTTTTGAAAAACTATTTCTTTATTTATTTACTGTCGACGTTTTGGAACTAGGTACGTTCCATCTTTAGGACATCTGTCAAGAAACATGATCTTGATAAGATTTAAGCAAACAATATGTTTAAGAAAAGCAGAAGATGGTGCTTTTTTCATATAAAATAAATAAAATTGTGGAAAAAATAGTGTACAGAAATATGACAATATAATCAAAATAAAATGATAAAAATAAATAAGTGGATTATATAACAAAATATTAAAAATGTTAAAAAATTAGAAAGTTTTAGAAAGTTTTAAGAAAAGGCTACTGGAAAAACAAATTTAATTACCTGTATGATTGATTATACACTAACACTTTTTCACTAAAAAAGAGTTTATTAAAAACGTGATTTTATAAATTTCTTTTGCTTTATACAATTATAGAAAAATAGCATCAACAAAAGAAATGATACTTCTTCACTTTGTGAGATTTAAGTGATTTTTATTGCTAATTCTGAAGAAACGCCTCAACCGATAGTATAAATAAAAAATAACCATCGCGGTTTGATAAACGAGTTTCTTAGAAAAGCTTTTAAATTTTTGAAATCGGTCCATCCGTTCTTTGAGAAAACGTTTACGGTTCACATATTTACATAGGTACGCACACCCTTTTCCAAATTTGGTCTCATTCAATTCAGATTGACTTGAAATGTCGAGAAAACAAAGTTAGCCAACCGGATTTTTTCGCAAAAACATAAATTTCTTCTTCGGGAAGTTAAAAATGGGATTTACAATCCATTTATACTTTATTTTAGATCTTTCGTCATTTTCTCTCGTTTGCAATTTTTTCTTCAAATTTTAGGTCATATGGTGAATTGAAAAATTTTATATTCTTACTTTCATAAATTATTGATTTTACATTTTACTTTTGTTTATAAGTTTTGCGTTTTTGTATAATAACTTTACTATTCATTTTTAATGATATTATATTTATCATCATTAATTTTTCTTTTTCAGTATTCTTATAACAGAACTAATCCAAAAAGTGCCAGCAAACAGACTAGCAAAACAAAAAATCATGACTGTGAATTCTATAGTTTTAAGTTCTTTGTTTCGACAACCTGAATGCAGGCAGGTTTTACTTCCGATGATCTGTAGGCAGGTTAAAGATCTTTTAGAAACCAAAGAGGAGGTAAGTGAAAATTTTAATAGAACAGAAAACAGTATTTCAAGTACATATTTATTTATTTATTTTATGAAACAAAGGTTATCGTGTTTATAATTTTATAATGATTGAAATTAAAAGTCAACCAGAGAAAATGTGTACTATTTAAGGAGACAATTCAAACAGAAACTATTATTATTATTATAAGCTCTTGGTATAAATCAATCCTTCATTTATATTATTTAGTAAAATCGATAAGTTAATATGAAATTGATAAATAAATAAGTTTGGATTAATTTAAGTATTTGAAAAGTTTTATTTTTCAATAATAGGATTATAAATGGGATAACCTTCTGTTTCATAAAGTTGTACATATCATTCTGTATAATTTCATAAGTAATTATATCGCAGTGTACAAAGCTTAAATCATGTCACATTTGTAAAAAAAAATCATTGTCTGCAAAATTTGTAAATATGAAAAAAAGAAGTAGTGTTAAAAGTTATATAAACTATTTTTCTAGTAAAGTAGTTCATTATTTTTTTCAATTTTTATAAATTATTTTGCTTTGAGTACAATTTTATTTTAAATATTACAGTTTGAATGATTTATTTTATATACATATATAAATTAGTTATTTATATAATTTTAATTTACAGATTTATTTTTGACTATGGGCTAAATCGACCGTCTAGTTAATAAATTCTTAAATCATTAAAAAAGATTGGTTTTTGTGTTAAGTAGTACTATATCCGTTATCACGTTTTTTCAAATAAAATACTTTTTGAAGTAAAACTTCTTTAGGCGCGACTAGGGATAAAGCCCGAACAGTTTGTCATTCGCTCTCGATGAAATCATTTCTATACTGTTTCAATTCTTTAGGCGTTGTTTAACATAATCCAGTGTTAACGAATATTATAGAATTTATTAATCAGCAATTACTTTATTTCTCTAATGAAGGTTCATTTCTAAATGCTAATTACAATGACAAACCGATCATGTTATATTTGAAGTATAACTTTAATTAAATTCAAATTTGTTATATGATGTATTTTTAACATATTTCGTACGATAGCAAAAAAGTTTTACTTCAATCGCATGTGAACCTTACGCGCACACTTTATTATCCTTTTTTTGTCGATTTATCCCATAGTTGTTATTACATTGAGTGTCTGTGTTGCGTGAGTGACAATAATGATTTTTTTAAAATAATTTATTTACAATGATTTGGTTTTGGATTTACAATATGTTTTGTTAATATATTTGTTGTGTAAATCGGTTAAGGGACTCCGATACAAAAAAATTCACTACTTTGTCTTAATATGTTAACGACACTGAATTTTTTGACTAAAAATTAATTGGAAACATGCATGGATTGATGTAATTGAATACTATAATATAATTATATATATTTAGGGGTCAAAATTAGGTTCTTGGATAAAAATTTATTATGATTTATCTTGAATACAAAATTTCTATCAATCCATGTATGTATATAAATGCTTTTTGTGTGCAATTGTTGTTAATTGTTACATGTCCTTTGGTAAGGGGATCAAAATGATAATATTTTTAATATAGATAATGAATTTTGAGTCCAAAAAAATACATTTTTTAAATAATATAAATAAAATGAAATCAAAAAAAGCCATTTATGCATAGATAAAAGAAAATTATATGCATTTATGATCTTCGTTTTTTTGTCAAATGTTTGTTTTGTTGGCTGCATTGACATTTTAAGTGTTTGTGATTAACTTCACTTTGATCGGTTTTGGCGGATTTAATTGATATTTTCAATTAAACAAATCAGTTAAACAAAAACAGAAAAACAATTAATATTAATTATAATAACATTTCTGTAAGTAGAAAAGGAATTAAAATAGCAAAAATATATACGTTAGGGGCAACAATTGTTACAAATTTCTAAAATTAAATATTATTAAATTTATTAAAACTTGTGTATATATAAAAAACAAATTAAGTATGAATGGCTCTTTTAGATTTTGTATATTATCATCATCGATAGTGTCTTCGACAAGATTTTGAGTATGAAAATGGATTCACAAAATAATTATTATTCGTTTAATTGAAATTTACAATCTATTGTAAACATTTCTTATTATTAATTTTATTAAAATTTCAAATTTATTATATATAAACAGACTTGATACACTTGCCTCAGTCGTTGAAAATTTGATAAGACTGTTTGCAATCGATAGAACTGTTTGTAAATACAATGTATATAGCAATATATATATATATATATATATATATATATATATATATATATGTCGAGTTATGTTGATTAGAATTTCATTTTATTTATAATTATGTAAATACTTCTCTCCTTCACGAAGCACAGCTCTTTTGATTTTCCTATTCGACAGCTGCAAATGAAAACACAGAAAATTTCAATAAATATCCATTCACAATCACTACCATGATCACATCACACCACTTTAAACTTTAAAACACTCATTTTTTTACCATAACTTAAAATTTGTTATAAAAATGACATCTATGATTCCTGAGGAATTGAAATTAGTTTTTTTTGAAATATGTATATTGATACAATACTTGTTTTTATTTTATTAATTTTAATTAATATCCCCTATAACCACCACGATTCACTTCACACTTTAAAACACCCTTTTCTTTATCTATGACCTAAAATTTGTTGTAAAAATGACATCTATGATTCCCGATTGAAAACAGATGTCTTTATTGATTTTGAATATGTATTGCGATACAATATTTGCTTTTTTTAATTAATTACTTAAAATAGTCATCAATAGAGTCTCATTCATTGTCGTTCATTTACATTCATTGCCTTTTTTTAACTTTAATTTGCGTTGTAGTAATTTAATGAAGTCTCTTTAAGTATTTTTCTACACAAATCATATTTTATTCATTCACATTCATTCCTGTTCATCGTGATTCATAAGCGTGTTTTACGTCGTGTAGCATGATGAAATTTATTTTCATTTATTTATTTGATGTTAGTTTTTTTTATTGAATAGTTTGCTATAAAAATTTGTGAATGCGCTCATTCATCAAAATTATAAGTAGTTTCTTTTTTATTCATTCTTGTTTCTTTAATAATCATTTTTGCTTGAATAATAATTTTTGATTGAATAGTCAAAATGACAGAAATAAAATTGTAAAAAAATATCTGAAAGCATTAAATTGTATTAAAAATGTTTTGTGAATGAATTAGAGTGAATGATATTTAATTATAGTTAATAGACACGAAAGAAATGAGAACTTTGTTATGAAAAGTTAGTTAGTTGAAATGAATGAATATCATGAATTAAAAATGAATGTTTGAATAAGAATAAATGAATTGGAGTAAATAAAAATGAACAATTATGAATGAATATACACAAAGGTTGGCATGAAAATATGGAGAATTGAATAAAAATTAACATTGACAAATGAATATGAAGGGGTGAATAAAAATGCATTGAATGTGAATAATACAAAATATAAATTTGAATCAGAATGAATATGGGTTTATAAAACTTAACTTTGATAATGAACCTGGGTGAATGACTAAAGAAAGGTTTTATATAAAAAATGAATAAGAATGATCACAAATCGGAGGTTTGAATAAAAATGATTATGAGTGAGTAAAAATGAACAGTGATTTGGAATGAAGATGAATGAATAAACATGAAAGGTTTTGAATTTGTCAAATGAATATGAATGTGTGAATAAAAATGAATTGAATGTGAATACTACAAAATATAAATTTGAATGAAAATGAATGTAGGTATGAATGAAAATGAATATGGGTGCATATAACTTAACTTTGATAATTGAAAATGAATCTGAGTGAATAACTAATGAAGTGTTTTGTATAAAAAAATGAATAAGAATGATCACAAATCAGAGGTTTGAATAAAAATGATTATGAATGAACAGTGATTCGAAATGAAGATGAATGAATAAACATGAAAGGTTTTGAATGAAAATTAATTGTTGACAAATGAATATGAATGTGTGAATAAAAATGAATTAAATGTGAATAATCCAAAATATAAATTTTAATGAAAATGAATGTAGGTCAGAATGAAAATGAATATGGGTGAGCATAACTTAACTTTGATAATTGAAAATGAACCTGGGTGAATGACTAATAAAAGGTTTTGTATAAAAAATGAGTAAGATTGATCACAATAAATGAGGTTACAATAAAAATGATTATGAGTGAGTAAAAATGAATAGTGATCCGAAATGGAGATGAATGAATGAACATGAAAGGTTTTGAGTGAAAATTAATTATTGACAAATGAATATGAATGTGTGAATAAAAATGAATTGAATGCGAATAATACAAAATATAAATTTGAATTAAAATGAATGTAGGTATGAATGAATATGGGTGAACATGAGAGCGAATAGAAATGAACATTGATGATTGGAATATGTACATGATTGAATAAATATCATTATACAATAATGATTTTGAATATAGATGAATAAAATTGTAAAATGAGCATGTGTAAATAAAAATCTATGGTTTTGATCAAAAACTAAAGCTAGGAATGAATATGAATATAAGTGCAGATAAATCAATAACAATGGATGAAAACTAATCGATACATTTAGGAAAGCTACAAAACAAACCTTTTTAACCACTTTTCTTTAATTGCATTTTGATTAAAATTAATCTGCATTCCGCCCGCATTTACTATCTTATTTTTTTAATTGCAATGCCTTGTTAAAAATAATATTTTTAACAACTAATTGTTGAATGTTTTTGAATAATATCGAATTAATTATTTATATTTATTGTGTGATGTCCATTAATGCTTTGTGTTTGCCAAATTTAATTATATTTTTGTAAAAAAACAAATCGAAGCATGCTTTTGTGATGTCTCACCACCATTTTTTGCTAATTTATTAAATCTTATTTGTTTGTTTATTAATTTAATCATAATTTGTATTGTTTAATAATTTTAATATGTTTTATAATAATTTCAGACGTCGTTTAATCTCATTTTGACAGATTTTTGGACGGATTCAGTTTTTTATCATTTAAAAAAATATTAAAGATATCGTTTAAATGATAAATAAATGAAGTTTGTAAAAGTAAAATTGTAAAATTATTAATTTGGAATCAATATGAGATTTTTATTTGTTTCTTAACCATAAAAACAGCGGTATGAAGTTGTCATTTATATATAAAGACTAGCAAACCCGACGAACTCCGTTTCGCCACCAGTTGGTTTCATGAGAAAGATGAAGAAATTTTGTGTTCGTTTTATATTTGAAAAGCAAAAAATTGATTTTATTATACAACAGTGATGAATTTATTTCGATTACAAAAATGAAGTGGTTTTTAGTTGAACTTCTCTAAGTAAATGAAAGTGAATCCGCAAATTATCTGTTTCATTAAAGTGCTCTTTGGTAAACCACATTTTTTGTTTTTTGGTCTGACGTTAACACAAACAAAGCGGATGGTTTTCCAACTCGTGAACAGGCAACGTATAACTGCCCATGTGAAAAACAATGATTTTATAAATAATCTATTTGAAATTTATCCCGCAAACACTAAGCTTTTGGCTTTGCTACTTGTTAATTGTCATTGCGAACGCAAGGCGAACTGGAAATTGCAATCGTTTGAAGTCAAATGGAAGACCAGTCAGAATCATTGGTATGTCACCAAATCGCCAGCAATTTTTGATTGAATGGTGAAATTCAGTGCGTGTATATCATATTTCTTGGCGGCAAGAATTGCTCGTTGACTTAACCAAGCATAATTCTGATAATTCTCACTAATGTCATTACTCGAACTTTTAATTACGTTGCGTGAAATTCCAGCAATTTGCATTAGGGCACGATGCCATGCACCATTAATTGAATGCAAAATTGTCGAAATCGGTTCGTGCTTTCTGGAGTTAAATCGTCAAGAAGGACTTATTTAATCGTCAGACCCGACTTATTTTTATATATATGTAGATAATCTATTTGAAATTATTTAAAACAATTATTGATTATTTTCATTACTCGAATTTTTAATTACGGTGCGTGAAGTTCCAGTAATTTGCATTAGGGCACGATGCCATGCACAACTAATTTTCTTAGCTATAAACCTTGCGGAGCCAGAGACTTTTCCAAAGAATGCAAAATTGTCGAAATCGGTTCGTGCGTTCTGGAGTTAAATCGTCAGGAAGGAAAACCCGACTTATTTTTATATATATGTAGATAACGGCGCAAAGTTGGTTCTTATATTTAAAGACAACGGCATGAAGCTATCTTTTATAGATAAAGGCTACAGTATAACTTTGCATAATGTATAATGACAAAGTTGTTTTTCATATTAAAGGGACAACGGCATGAAGTTGTCTCTTGTAGACATATATAAAGACAACAGTATGAAGTTGTTTTTTATATATAAAGACAAAGGTGTGAAGTCGTTTCGTCTATATGTTGACTACCGTTTGAAGTTGTCTCTTATAGATAATGAAAAATTCACAATATGGCTAACAATTCATTTATAAAATGATAAAAGATTGAATTCTGTCCTTCAACAAACCTTTCTGACCACTCAGACAAAAACTTTAATATTTTTCCCCCATGCTTTTTTTATTTGTCTGAATATTTATACTTGATTTTTCTATTTTTGCTGTGTTTTCTTTTGTCGTTGTGAAATGTTGTTATTGGAAAATCAAAAGGGAGGGCACTGTGTCGGAGTGGAGTTGCGTAACAAGTCGAAATCCGAAGCGAAATTGGCTAAGATGCTCGGGGAATCCAAGCAGAGGCTGCACGAGCACAGGGGCAAAGTCAATGAAAGAGTACGTTGGTAAAAGATAATAAAGATAAATTAAAAGATAATAAAGATACGAGACTGATATTGGTTAAGAAAGTTTAGGTTAGGTTATAGTGGTAAATTTGTATTTGGTAGATAAATACTGATGTAAAGGTGTAGTGTGTTTACATTATAGGACTTTTATTGATGTTTTAGATTTATATTTATATTCAGTAAAATTTATTTTATTTTACAGTTTTATATCTTGGTCTTATTGTATCAATAATACAGTTCAGCTTTTTATGAATCTACAATATTTGTGGACAAAATTCAGAAATGTGCAATATTTATTTCTAAAACTTAAATCTGTTTATTTCATTTACTATTTATTTATATATTAAACTGTGGATCTATTATCATCATTTTTTGGTAGATGTTGAGTTTAATCTATTTTCTAATTATTTCTCGATCAACTAGATGGAATGTTGTGCAAAAATCTTAAGCGACACCATGAACTTACTCTTCACATCAGATTTGGGTCCCACGATGTCTGATATCAGAATCATCATGTTATCCTTACTCAGAACTGTTATTCAAACCATAGTGGCTATGGGCAATGAGAACACCATGGTGGTAAGTCGAATAGTAATAAATAATAAATAAATTATTTAAAATTAACTGTCTATCCTTTCCTTTTAGGGTAATTTTGTGGCAATAATGCTAGCAATCTTTCGACAAATGACAACAGTACACTTCGAAGAGTACATTGGCCACTTTGCAACCAGGACAGATCTCCTTGATTTCCTCATGGAGATTCTGATGGTGTTTGAAGATCTGGTAACGAGGGCTGTTTTTCCAGCGGACTGGTGCGATATGATCATGCTGCAGAATTGTGTTGTGCTGAAGTGTCTCACGTAAGGGAGAGGACTGATTATTTTATAATTAATAATCTAGTTTTAGAATAAGCGTAATCTAGCTTAGCTTAATCATTTTAATAACTTTGGCACACATAATGTGTGCCATCATTCAGCACATTCATGAATTCTAAAAAATATTTTACTAGAAGATGTATTAAATATAAAAAAATGATCAATACACACCAATTTAAAGCAACAAAACACATACAAATTTAAAGACATTGTTCAATGAAAAAATAAAATAATAAACTAATATATAAATAATAAAATTATATTATTAGTCACATGACTAACAAATTATAAATGGAACACAATTGCAAAGTCATACCTTATAGACACAAAGGGGGGTTTACAAATCTTTATCCAGGGTCAAATTAAAAAAAAAACATATATATATACATATATTTAGATTCTAGATTTTTTTGTTCGACTTTGAGACATATTCTTGCAATGTTAATTTTTTAATAATGAACTATTTCTATAAATACTTTTCGACACGGTATGTGTGTCGTCATTCAGTTTTTTTTTTAATAATTTAATAAACAGTATCTAAAAGTGCAAAGCTTAAAAAGATTAAATTTAAAATATATTATAGATTAAAATAAATTAAACAAGTAAAAAATGGATGCATACAACACCAGGAAAAACACTAACAAAAAATTAAACATTATTTAAAAAATAAAACATAAAAAAAAGTAAAAATAATTATAAAGTTGAAACATAAAGTTTTAACAGAATAATGAGCCCAAAGCAAGCAAACCCGATGTAAGACTAGGTTTCAAGGAAAGTTAAACAATGATGGACACAGACTAGAGAAAATAAAATAACAAAAAGATATGGAAACATTAAAATTAAAAAAAGCTAAAATTGAAAAAAAAAATAATAAGAGTCAAAGATTTGAAGAATTATTTTTAAAAAAATTAATAATATGATAAGAGTCATGTACTAAAAGAGCAGAATTTTGATTATTAACCAAAGGGGGTTTGAAAAGATAAAAACAGATTCAGAAAATTTTCTAAGGTCACCATTCTTTTACTTGTGTAAAATAATAGGAAAAGTATGGTTTAAATTAATTATATGTTCTGAAAACAGTCTTATATTGATTTGGATTTTTTGAATTACAAATATGTTGATTCATTCTCTTGTAAATATATTGAGAACTTTCTCCAATGTAATAAAAATTACAATTGTTACAACTTACTTTGTTAACAATATCAGTAACATTCTCAACAGGAGTTTTAGACTTTAAGGAATTGAAAAGGGAGTTGAAAGTATTGTCAAAATTAAAAACTAACATAAAACCTTCATTTTTTTAATTCAACGACTGGCTGCAAATTAACATTTTAAGAATATATATATATATATATATATATATATATACATATGTGTGAAAATATGTTTATTTATAATTATTTATTTCAGACATTTTTCACATGCAATGAAAGAGCATTTCTTCAGCTGCTTCGATCACCAGGTACAATATTTGAAAATCAATGAATTGTTGAATATATATATATATATATTTCTATTATTTATTTTATTTCAGGCCTGGAATAATTTCTTCCATTGCACAATAGCATTTTTAACACAACCAGCTTTACAAATCGAAACATTCTCATCGAGCAAACAAGCCAGGATTATTTCGAGGTACAAAGATATGAGAAGAGAAGCTGCTTTCGAAATTAAAGCTATGTGGATTAATTTAGGTAACAAACAATACTTCTTTTGATAGTTAAATAAAACTCACATCATCCTGCTATTTATAGTTCAGCAATTTTAATCATGGTCTTATTTATCATATGTTTTGTAATTGTTGAAGATTTATAAATATATATAATTTATAATTTATTATTATATAAATGTGTATAATGGTTGACACTAATAAATGTGTTATCATGAGTGTTACCATATTACTAATAAACATTATTCAAAATTGTTATATAATGTAATTATTTTTACTTAAATGCCATCTTGTACAGTAGCAAATAAGTTTTACTTCAATCGCGTGTGAACCTTACACACACTCTTTTTTCTTCTTCTGTTCCTAATTCTTTTTCTCTTTTAGGTCAATACAAAGGACAATTTGTACCAGCTTTAGTCGGTTCAATTCTAGAAATGTCTCTGATACCGGACAAGGAATTAAGAAAAGCGACCATACCAATCTTCTTTGACATGATGCAATGTGAATTCTACTCTTCAAAACATCTACCAGAGTCCTACGGAGACACTAAGAGGGATTCAAGTCACATTAAGGGAAGGTTTACTGATTTTGAGAACGAGATGATTGCTAAATTAGATATACTAGTTGAGGGTAAAGGATACATTCAATTTTTATTTAAATAAATGATTTATTTGCTTATAATTTGTTTTTTTACAGGTGGTCGTGGAGATAGTCAATATGCGCAACTTTTCAACCAAATTTTAATAAAAATGTGTGAATCACATAACAATCTTTGTGAACAAGGTAAACAATTTGTAAACACAGTCACCAGACTCATGGAGAAATTGTTGGAGTACCGTTGCATCATAAATGATGAAAACAAAGAGAATCGGATGGCCTGCACAGTCAGCTTACTGGTAAAATATTTAAATGATACATAATTACAATAACTACAATGCTTATCTATTATATGTATATTTCTATATCTTTTTTTTGTAGGATTTTTATTCTGAGATTAACCGTAAAGAAATGTACATCCGTTACGTGAACAAATTGTGCGATTTGCATTTAGAATGTGATAATTATACAGAAGCTGCTTATACTCTAACTCTGTACAGCAATTTATTGACCTGGTCTGATGTTCCTTTGTCACCGTTGCTAAAGTCACACCAGAATGCTGCTGCAGGATTACAGACTCATCGAGAACTAAAGGAGTCTTTGTATAATGATATTATACATTACTTTGATAAGGGAAAGGTAAATTAGGGAATAAAAATTACGTGTAATTATTTTTATGTAATAATGCAAATGTTATTTTTCTAGATGTGGGAGTGTGCTCTGGAGGTTTGCAAAGAGCTTGCAAAACAGTATGAAGAGGAAGTATACGATTATACACAATTAAGTGCTTTGCTAAAACAAATGGCACATTTTTATGAAAATATCATGAAGCAATTGAGAGCAGAGCCTGAGTATTTCAGAGTTGCTTATTATGGAAGAGGATTTCCACCATTTTTGCAAAATAAGGTAAAGAAATAACTCAGAGAAATGTTTTAGTTTAATTTGAAGTTTTTTTTAATTTAGTTTAATAGAATTGATGTTCCTAATATAAATATTCTAAGCTGTTTCTAGATTCTAGTTAGGCTCTAATTTGAATCTTACTATTTCTCAACCAAATCTTAAGAAAATGGTTATAAGATTCCCATGATAATCTTATCAGACATATTTGGAATTACTTTAATTTCATAATTTAAATCTGATTAGATTCTAAATGAGTTTCTGAATATTCTAAGCTATTTCTTGATTCTAGTTAGTCTCTAGTTTAAATCTTACTATATTTTAATCAAATCTTAAAAAAAATGGTTATAAGATTTTCATGAGAATCTTATCAGAGCCTTTTTGGAATTTTCTAATTTAAAACTGCTTAGACTCTAAATGAGTTTCTAAATATTCTAAGCTATTTCTTGATTCTAGTTAGGCTCTAATTTAAATCTTGCCAAATCTGAACAAATCTTAAGAATATGGTTATAAGATTTACATGAGAATCTTATCAGAGCCTATTTGGAATCCCCTTAATTTCCTAATTTAAATCTGATTAGATTCTAAATGAGTTCCTGAATATTCTAAGCTATTTCTTGATTCTAGTTAGTCTCTAGTTTAAATCTTACTATATTTTAATCAAATCTTTAAAAAAATGGTTATAAGATTTTCATGAGAATCTTATCAGAGCCTTTTTGGAATTTTCTAATTTAAAACTGCTTAGACTCTAAATGAGTTTCTAAATATTCTAAGCTATTTCTTGATTCTAGTTAGGCTCTAATTTAAATCTTGCCAAATCTGAACAAATCTTAAGAATATGGTTATAAGATTTACATGAGAATCTTATCAGAGCCTATTTGGAATCCCCTTAATTTCCTAATTTAAATCTGATTAGATTCTAAATGAGTTCCTGAATATTCTAAGCTATTTCTTGATTCTAGTTAGTCTCTAGTTTAAATCTTACTATATTTTAATCCAATCTTTAAAAAAATGGTTATAAGATTTTCATGAGAATCTTATCCGAGCCTATTTGGAATTTCTTTAATTTTAAATCTGCTTAGATTCTAAATGAGTTTCTAAATATACTAAGCTGTTTCTTGATTCTAGTTAAGCTCTAATTTAAATCTTACTATATCTCAACTAAATTTTAAGTAAATGGATATAGATTCACATGAGAATCTTATCAGACATATTTGGATTCTCCTTAATTTCCTAATTTAAATCTGCTAAGATTCTAAATGAGTGTCTAAATATTCTAAGCTGTTTCTTGATTCTAGTTAGGCTCTAATTTAAATCTTACTATATCTCAACCAAATCTTAAGAAAATGGTTATAAGTTTCCTAAGAGAATCTTATCAGAGCCTATTTGGAATCTTCTTAATTTTCTAAGCTGTTTCTTGATTCTAGTTAGGCTCTTGTTTAAATCTTACCAAATCTTAAGAAAATGGTTAAAAGATTCCCATGAGAATTAGAGTCTATTTGGAATCTCCTTAGTTTCTAACTAGATGCTTATTGGGCTTGCAGTAGATTCTTATGAGATTTTCTCTTGACCCTTGATTCTTATGAGATTTCTCACCAGTATTTTATTAGATTTTGATTGAACTGATTTCACCCTTGCTTATTACAATGTAATTGGATTATTACTAGCAGAATCTTATTAGATTCTCAGCGCAATCTGATTACATACTTTTGCATTTCTATGTCTAGTTAAACTCTAATTTAAATCTTACTATACCTCAATCAAACCTGAAGTATAACGTTATTAGATTTTTAGGAGAATCTTATCAGAACCTATTTGGATTCTTCTTAGTTTCTAACTGCATGCATATTGGGCTTGCATTAAGATTTTCTCTAGACGCCCATAAGATTTCTCAACGGTAATCTTATTAGATTCCGATTCGAATGAGTGTGGAGAATAGTGAATAGTCAGTATCCACCATTACTTAATAAATCTAATTGGATATTCTATTGGATATAGATTAGATTAGATGTATTAAATATATAAGATTCACAATTTTTAAAGGTAACAAACAATCAATATACAAAATAGAATGAAGAAATAATTTTGTGCCTTGATTTTATGAAACTTGATTCCACCGTTACTTATTACAATCTAATGGGATTCTTCTATATTTCTAGAAGAATCTTATTAGATTCTCAACGCAATCTGATTAGATTCTTCTGCATTTCTATGCCATTTATACCTAGTTTATTATATCTTTTTAAATCTCTCTAATAAGATGAATGATTTATTTTTAGAAAATGTGACCATACTTAAATAATATGGAATATTTTCTATAAACGATTAATACCTGACAATAAAATCTAATTAATTTAAGCACATTTATTTGTACTTGTAATCTTTTAACTACTCCCATAATATCAATAGAATAAAATTGAAGAATCTACAATAATCATATTATTATTATAATTAACATTATAATTCATTACTATACATTCAAATTACAATAAGCAATTATAAACAGCCCACAAAGAGGTGTTGCAGATTAAAACTATTATCATCATAGGCAATTTCTATAACTTTTTTAATTTTATATATGTTTTTCTCTCAGGTATTTGTTTATCGAGGCAAAGAATATGAACGTCTATCAGATTTCAGTTCTCGTACCTTGAATGCTTTACCAAATGCTGAACTTATGTCTACGTTGACACCTCCTGGTGATGAAATTAAAGAATGCAATGGGCAATGTAAGTTAAAAAATAACAAACGATGACACTTAATATTCCTTAATGTTGTAATTAAATTGAAAGATTTTATAACTTTATTTATACTTTTAATCTGCTTATTATTATGATGAGTTTTTTATATCAAATGATCAATTTGTTTTTTCTGTTTTTTTTTCAGATGTGCAAATTAATAAAGTCGAGCCTGTGATGGAAGATAAACAAAATCGTTTCTCTGGGAAACCTGTTAGTGATCAAATATTGAAATATCACAAAGTCAACAATATTAAGACTTTCAAGTTTTCAAGACCGTTTTATCAAAGAGGTAAAGGCAAATAAACTACACAGTAATTAGAATTACAAGAGAAAAAAATACCTATTATGTATATTTTGGCACTATATGTATGTCATCATTCAGCAAGTTTTTATTTCATAATTTTGGCTTAAAAATGCAGTTTTAACTTCCCATAAGACAAGTTATAGTAATCGCAAAAAAATCGAAAATGAAAATTTTTATATATCTTTACGTTTCAAAGGTTTTTCAACATTTTGGCATACATTAGAATAATTAGATATTTGTGTGTGTGTGTGTGTGCGGATACAAATTTTCGTCGACGATTTCGGGAACACCGATCAACCGATTTGAATAATTCAAAAAACATTTGATTCGTATTGATAAGGAAACGTGATGATTAGTTTTTGGCGAAGGCACGTCTAGCCGTTCCGAAATACGGGACAAAAAGTGCCAAAAACGATAACCCAGTTTTTAAGAGAACGAAGCGTCCGATTTTAATAATTCAAAAATGATTTTACTTGTATTGTCAACATGAATAACTGATTAAATTTTTGGGAAGGCAGGTCGAGCGGTTATGGACTCTCAATAAAAATAAGCTAAAAGAATGATATTGTGCAGTCAAAAATGTTTATTGGACATATGTACATCAAATTATCAGATATTTTATAGAGATTTTAATAATGTGTACACATTTTGTGTAATTTTTTTGGGTTCCTTACCAAGATTTTTAATTACGGTACGGGAAGTTCCAGCAATTTGCATTAGGCAAGATGCCGTGCACCACTAGTTAGAATATGTTTGAACGCCAAACATATATATAATAATCAATTTATTCGAATGTAAATTAATAAGCATCTTTTTTGCTTTTTAGGAGGCATTATGTCCTCTTCTTTGATTTAAATTTTTAGCTATATGTTGCATTTATTTATAAACGTTTTAAAATTAATTAATTAAATAAATTTTAGTGTTTTAAGTGTTAATTTATCCCGGTTAATTTGTTGAATAATGATACATCAAGTGTCGAAATGTATAATTAATGAATAATGTTGTCATTTTAACTCTTATTTGTTTTCTAACTATTTTAAATTATTATCAACGTCGAAAAAACAATCATGTTCGGACCTATTTTCGTTTTATTATATTGGCCATGAAGGTGACAAACCTCATGGCATTGAGCTTTTGCACGGAATGGTTGCTACTAATATATAAGTTGCACAATTAAGCACCCTGTCAAGATTTATCAAAGTGAATTTAATATGTGTATTATTATTTCAGATTCTTCTATTGGTGAACAAAATGAATTTGCAACATTGTGGCTCGAGAGAACTATATTAAAAATTAGATCACCTCTGCCCGGTATCTTGAGGTGGTTTCCTGTAGACCAAACTCAAACATTCAACGTAAGTAGAGAGATGATTTTTTTCAAATCATCAGAAGACAATCACTCATATTCATTGATCTAATTTTTTAATGTATTTTTTTTTTTTTTTTCAGATATCTCCATTAAGAAATGCTATAGAAACAATGGAAGCTGCAAATAAGACTTTACGAGATTTGATAATCAGTTACAAGAGTGATCCTACTTTACCATTAAATCCTTTGAGTTTAAAATTAAATGGTAAGTAATTAATGAAAGTAATTTTTTATTCAAACATATGTTTTCTATAATATGTTAAAATGGCTTTGATTAACCAAATTTACATGATTTAATTTTTTTCTTACCTTTTTAACTTTAGATTTTAAAATTGTTTAGTCAAAATCATAAGTTTAATAACTTTGTTTACTAATATTAATAATTTTATAAATTATTCATATCTCTACAATATTTGATAATGATTGTATTAGTATATTTGATTATCCTTATTTTTATTTATCAAGGGGGTCACCATTTCAATAAACTTGTTTACCAATAATAATAATTTAATAAATTATTTATCTTTTATGATTTGTATTTGAATTTTTATAAATCAAAAAAATATTTCTATCTAGGAATTGTGGATGCTGCAGTGATGGGTGGAGTGACAAATTATGAAGTAGCCTTCTTCACCGATGAATATTCTGAAGCTCATCCGGACGACACTATGCTGATTCAGAAATTGAAAGATTTGATTGCTTCACAAATACCGTTACTAGAACTTGGTAATAAAATAAAGCTAATCAAATTCTTTATGATCATATAGTGTATAAGAACTATTATTTTAAATTCTGTATTTGATGGAATTGAAATCAGTAGAATTTGAACATGCACTTTATTGATGCAAATTGTAAATAAAAATAGAGGATTTTACTTTTACTATATATTGGAGATGTTTGTATTTATATTTCTGATTTTTTATTCTGTTTTTTTGTTTCAGGAATTACACTGCACAAACAAAGGGCTCCACCAAGTCTGATGCCTCTCAATAACAGGCTTGAGCAATGCTTTTTGCAAATGAGAGCACACATTGAAGAAAAATATGGAAAGAAGGTATGAAATAGTTATTTGATAATATATTTCAAAACTAATATATATATAATTACTAAGATAAAACTAATTTTATAGCAGCCATGCCAAACAAACTTTATTTTTATCATAGCCTATGGTACCTATATTTCTTTTATAGCTAAATTTAATATGTTATTTACATCTTCAAATGAGTTTTTTTAAGTTATTTTGAGGAATGAATTCATAAAGATTATTACAATTTGGCATTATAAGAATTATTATTGTACCAAAAATTGTACCTTGTGGAACACCCAACTTAATATTCAGTTTGTCTTTAACAATTACTGAACCACGGTCATCCAGAAAGGAAAAATTTTTGCTTGATGAAACTAATTTTATAGCAACCACGTCAAACAAACTTTATTTTTATTATAGCCTATGGTAACTATATTTCTTTTATAGCTAAATACAATATGTTATTTACATCTTCAAATGAGTTTTTTTTTTAAGTTATATTAAAGAATGAATTCATGAAGATTATCACTATTTGGCATTATTAGTTTTATTATTGTACCAAGAATTGTACCTTGTGGAACACCCAACCTAATACTTAGTTTTTCTTGAACCATTTCTGAACTAAAGTGTTTTATCAATCTCTATATCATGTTAACAGTATTTGATAATATTATTCTATTACCTTATTTAATATATTTTTTATCCAGACTTGTGATGTGAAATTGGACCGAGAACCCCTAGTGACAATGAGATCTCATTTTTCAACACGGAGTGGAATTTCACAATGCAGCAGCAACAATGGTGCTATTGATGGCAACAATCGATTATCAGAAGTCAGCATGGGGTCATCAGAGTAAGTAAACATTTTAATAGATTGATTCTAATTATGTTTAAAGTATTACTATTTTATTATTTGTTTAAATTGTTATTAATTGTAGTTTAATTTGTAACCTAACATATTTTTCTTTAAGAACTTCAAACTTAGTTATTATTAGATGTTACAGTTTAGTAGTTCACCTCAATATTTTATCTCAATTGGGGGGCGGTCCATTAATCATGTGAGCAATTTTTTAAGGATTTTTGGATTCCCCCTCCTCCTTGGTGATACATGGTGATATTCCAAATTATCCATCCCCCCCCACAAAACATCACGTGTATTTTTATTTACGTGAAAAAATTGTAAAAAATAAATACACATGATATCCTACTATACCCCTCCCTTCACTACGTGATATTTCGTGATTTTTTGTCAAACCCCCTCCCCTCTCCCTTAAAACCACCCTTAAAACCTTGATTAATTGACGCTCCCTTGGAAGTAAACTATCAAACAATTGTTTCATCAAAGATGTACATTTGCCATTGTAATTTTTTATTCATCAATAACAAATGTAACTAAAGTAAATGTCAATTACTAATCTATGTCTTTGTTTAGCGGTAGCAGATCTCGAGTATCAAGTTTGTCTCGATCACAAACCAACTCGGTGTCTGGTAAATTCAACTTTTCTACGTCTTTCAATTTGACTAACATGAATACCACATTGTCATTGACAAGGTAATTGTATGATTTATACATTAATAATATTATTATTCTTGCTAATATTAATAATGTTTTATTATTGCTCAACAGAAATTCTCATAGCAATTCAAACAATAAAAATTCAGTTTTGAGTTCATCACAATCACCTTCTCCTACTAAAGCTAAACGAGAAAAGGATAAAATACCATCAAAGAGAAGATCCAGCAGAAAGGTAATATATATATATATATATATATATATATATATATATATATATATATATATATACTAGCAAACCCAACGAACTCCGTTTCGCCACCAGATGGTTTCGTGAGAAAGATGAAGAAATTTTTTGTTTGTTTTATATTTGAAAAGGAAAAATTTGATTTTATTATACAACAGTAATGAATTTATTTCGATTACAAAAATGAAGTGTTTTTTAGTTGAACTTCTCTAAGTAAATGAAAGTGAATCCGCAAATTATCCGTTTCATTGAAGTGCCCTTTAGTAAACCACAATTTTTGATTTTTGGTCTGACCTTAACACAAACAAAGCGGATGGTTTTCCAACTCGTGAACAGGCAACGTATAACTGCCCATGTGAAAAACAATGATTTTCTAAATTATCTATTTGAAATTTATTCCGCAAACACTAAGCGCTTGGCCTTGCGACTTGTTATTGCGAACGCAAGGCGAACTGGAAATTGCAATCGTTTGAAGTCAAACGGAAGACCAGTCGGAATCATTGTCGCCAGCAATTTTTGATTGAATGGTGAAATTCAGTGCGTGTACATCATTATTCCTTGCGGCAAGAATTGCTCGTTGACTTAACCAAGCATAATTCTGATAATTCTCACTAACGTCATGACTCGAATTTTTAATTACGTTGCGTGAAGTTCCAGCAGCTTGAATTAAGGCACGATGCCATGCACAACTAGTTTTTTTTAGCTATAAACCTTGCGGAGCCCGAGCCTTTCCAACGAATGCAAAATTGTCGAAATCGGTTCGTGCGTTATGGAGTTATTTCGTCAGGAAGGAAAACCCGACTTATTTTTATATATATATGGAAGATATATATATATATATATATGTATCATTTATCTTTTATCTTTTATTTATTATCCTTTCTAGTTGGATCGAGAAGCCCTATCTCTACAACTAACATCAAACCAAACCTCTTCCAATTACACATCAACACCTCCTACGTCTATATCCACGAGCCATTGGTATGCAGCAATAACACCTCCAAGTGAATCCTGTGACTCTTTAGCTTCACTGGCTTTGACATCACCGAGGGATTCTAAAGACACAACTGCAGGAGAGATGTCCCCAAAAGTTGTGGAGCTTAGCGAAGAGGTAAGTGAAAGATTTTTTGGAAAAAGTATGATTGTTGTAGGTATGGCAGAGGGGATAGATAATTGATAATTAAAAATTGGTTTTAATGGTTAAGACACTTATAAAATTATAATAATATTATCATTTTGATAATTGTATCAAAGGTTTCTGATCAATTAGTACATATTGACTTTTAAATATATTCTATTTAAATTATTTTATATTAATTATTAATTTCATAAAACGTAATTATTAAAAAATGATGTTTGTTTTGAAAAGCAGTAGAAATTAATGATTTTGTTTACCTTATTTTTATTTATGGATAATTATAATTAAATTTTGTAGACCAATTGAGAGAAACTTTGCCTTATTCTACATAATCATGACTTTGATTTGTATATGTACAGGGTATCCTAGAACTCAACGTCAAGTCGAAACAACGTGATAATATTGTAACTATCATGACGAAAACTAGAAAAAAATTATATTATGTAGTTTAAGAATTATGAGCTTTTAAGTGCAACCAAGAGCTTTGGTGAAAATGTGACCATTTTGGGGATATTGTGTTTTTTTCTGAATCAAGTTTATTCATTCAAAGTTTAAATTTTAAACTTTGTAGCAGCAATCGTCAGTAATATTTCTAGAACCACAGTCAAAAACAGTTACATAATTTTTCCAAGTTTTCAAGGATCAAGACTTTTGAACTATTTTAAATGATCAAAATTGTATTATCAGAATTTTAAAATTGTAAATTACTTGATAGTTACATAATAAAAAAAATCGAGTAAAAAAATAAAAATCTGAAAATTTACGTTGAGTTCTGGGACACCCTTTATATATACCTATCTATCTATATATATATATATATATATATATATATATATATATATATATATATATTTGTGCGCATTTTCTCGTTAAATGTGGTTGAAAGTTTTTTGCATGCTTCTGTTTTGTTAGTGTTAATACAGTACATTTTGAGATGTATATCATTTGATTCATTTTTTTAACTTTAAGGCTTCTTTTTTATCAAAATAAATAATTACAATCATCATTTATAATTACTTTTACTTTTCGGGGATATGGGATGTCCCTTTCTTCAAAAACTTTTAAAAACTAACAATTTTTTTTGTAATCATTTATACACAATCATTTAAATTTATTTTAAAAATCACTTTCGAAATATTTAAATTAAAATGAATTTTTTTTTACATATTTATGCATTTTTTTAATTAGTGAAAACTTGAAAGAATTAGCTTAACTTTGAAGTATTGAATTTAAAAATGTTTTAAAATAAACGCATACTAAAAATTTAATCATTCATTCACTAAAAATTAAAATGGATGAACTTTGAGTTGTATGATGGTTGTGGGTGTTGGTATGAGTGTATGTATAATAAAGAACAAAAATTCTGAATTCTTTTTACTAGACAGACACTTCGTTATTTCTTCTTGTTTTTGGGTATACGTTTTTAAAATTTATCAAAAAAACGTTAATTAGGTTTGATAATTTTATAGAATATAAGGTTGTATAAATTGTATTATATCTTTGTGTCTATTTATGAATTTATTGTCTTTGCATTTTTATGATTATGATGAATGATGAATAATTTCTTTTATAAATGCTGATTTGTGTATAGCTCTTTTTTCTTTAATTTTGCTTAGTTTGTCCTATGTACAATACCGGACAATCTTGCAATTTATGTTATATGTAGTGTTATATTTTTTCATATTGAGTAATTAATATTTTGTTTTTGTCAGATATATAGACGCAATATTTATTATTATTAATAATAATTAATCGACAAAATGGTCGCCTTAGATAATATAAAAATGGCCGTCTTAGACAAATAATAATGGCCGCTCCAGCCAATATGGTAATGGCCGCTGACACAATTATTTTTTACAATTGTATCTTTTCATTTGCTTTTGATTTTTCTCGCTTGTTTGTTTGTTCGTTGTCGTCGTAATTAACGTGTAGCCTGCTTTTATCCTGATCTTAAAGTTGATTTCCAAGCGGCCGTTGCGATCGGAGGTCGAGAGAGAAAAGAGGCTGAGCGGACGCCCGTCCAGCGGTCAATTCCTGAACAGTATCACCCCGACTGCACTAGGAAACAACCTGGCGAACACTGTGTTGCAATCTGCTGGTTCTGGAGAATCTAGCAACAGGAATTCAATAGGTACAACATAATTTAGTAGTTATAAATATACCCATTAATCCATTAATTTTTTATCCAGGTACTACGGATTCAACAGCAAGTGAGGAAGACGCACGTCCTCCTCCATTGCCTTTAAAACATGTCACAACAGTTAGGGTCACCAGTGGAGATAGTTTCAATAATGATGACCAAGGACCCATATCGCCTCCTCCGCCTCCGCCTACGAGGTCACCAGATAGGACTCCACCAACACCTCCACCTAAACCTTACAGACAAAGACCTGCAACTGTCGTTAGTAGAACAGAGTCTTATGAGTAATGGATAAATGGATAAATAAATTTTACCAAAATATTTGACATTTGATGGAAAGTTACCTGAGTGTGCCATTGTCAAAACTATATCGACAAGTATTTTATATAATTTTTATTACTAAGACAATCATATATTTTATTTCACTTGTATATAAGTATTCGTATACATCAACCAGGCCTAAAATAATGAATGAGACATCAAACCTTAAGGGCTTCCGTATAATTTAAGGCCTACAGTTTTCTTTGCAGTGACGAGAGAATTTTAGTCATTCACCAAAGCCATAACGATAGATTTTATATCTTGATAGAATAAATTAGATTAATCATATGGTAATAAACTTAAATAAACAGTTTTAATTAATTTATCTTTATTAATAAGTTCAGGTTTTGGAAACCTAAGGCCAGTGGCTTTTATTAAGTAATTTACATACGAAAGGGTTTTCAACACCTGCAGTTATCGATTAATGCCATATTGTAAAACATATCAAAGCCATTTATAAATCATTTATATATTAATAAACAATGGCATATATTTATATTTTATTATGCTTACCAAAGACTTATTTTATCAATTTTATTTTAATTTTGACGTTATATGAAACATTCATGTACTTTTATAACAAACATATATGCATGCAATATTTTTATAAGTGCAACAGTATTGAACAAATAAACCAAATTTTACTAAATTTTATTGTTAATTTATTTTTAGAAATTTACTATTGGTGGATTAGTAGATCAAAGTAATGGACTCTTAAACAAACCGGAATGGATGTAGATATTTATACCAAGTAGAACATGACATTTAAGGAATATATAAATAACAGGTTGCAAGTTTGATGATCTTAGGAATTATTTTTGAACTTTAACACATGGTAAGAAATAACTAAAGTATTATAAATTGAGATTTTTTCATATTTTCAACTTTCCGCAGACGTAGACAAAAAAAATCGAAAATGAAAATGTTTATATATCTTTACGTTTCAAAGGTTTTTGAACCTTTTGGCATACTTTAGAAAAAATGGATGTATATGTTTGTGTGTGTGTGCGCGGTTACAAATTTGCGTCGACGATTTCGGGAACACCGATCAACCGATTTGAATACTTCAAATAACATTTGATTTGTATTGATAAGGAGACGTGCTGATTAGTTTTTGGCATAGGCAGGTCTAGCCGTTTCGAAGATACGGGGCAAAAAGACCTAAAAACTGTAGCTCAGTTTTTATGAGAACGGAGCGTCCGATTTTAATAATACAAAAAACATTTTACTGGTATTGGCAAGAAATTTTTGGGAAGACAGGTCCGGCGGTTATGGACTCTCAATAAAAATAAGTTAAAAAATGTCATATCTTTATTGGACATATGTACATCAATATCAGATATTTTATAAAGATTTTACTAATGTTTATTTTCGTATTTGGTGTATTTTTTTTGGGTTCCGTCCAAGATTTTTAATTACGGTACGGGAAGTTCCAGCAATTTGCCTTAATGCACGATGCCATGCACCTCATAAGTTAATTTATTTGTTTTGTACTATTTAATATAACTAGTGGTTTATGGTATTGTGCCTTTTAGGCTAATTGCTGGAACTTCCTGTACCAAAAATTAAATTTTTAAAAAAAGAAAAGTATGTTTTAAACTTTGAAAAAAAAAATGGATTTTTGAGAAATTTTAAATTTTTGAAAAAAAAACTACTTTTTTAGAAAAAAACTTTTGGAAAAAATGTTCCTTTTTAGTTTGAAATATTTTGGACATTTTAAATTTTTTTTTCAAAGCAATCGCACTGCTTTAGCTGCATAGAGACGCAATATCGAAGCGCATAAGCGCCGCGTCGCCGTCTAACGGATAAACATTGGTACGCAACCCAAAGGAATGTAAACAAAATTGATACACATTATTAAAATCTCCAAAAAAATATCTGATAAATTGATGTGCATATGTCTAATCATAGATACCTCAAAATGACCTTTTTTATTTTTTTTACTAGATCTCCGAAACCGCTAGACCTGCCATCCGTAAAACTTAATCAGTTCTTCATCTTGTCAATACAAGTAAAATGTTTTTTGAATTATTAAAATCGGACGCTCCCGTTCTCTTAAAAACAACAGAGTTACCATTTTTGGCACTTTTTGCCCCGTATCTTCGAAACGGCTAGACCTGCCTAAGCCAAAAACTATTCAGCACGTCTTCTTATTAATAGGAATCGAATGTTTTTTGAATAATTGAAATTGTTTGAACCGTGTTCCCGAAATCGTCAACGAAATTTTGTATTTGCACTCACATACATCCATTTTTTCTAAGATATGCCGAAATGTTCAGAAACCGCTGAAACGTAAAGATATACAAAAAAATTATTTTCGATTTTTTTACGATTACTATAACTTGCCCTACGGGAAGTTAACAAGTATTTTTTGTGTAAAACATCATGATGTGAAGGCAAATATGAAATCAGGAGGCGTCCATTAATCACATGATCGATTTTTTAAGGATTTTTGGACCCCCACCCCTTTGGTAATACGTGATGATATTTAAAATTACCCCCACTCCCACAAAACATCACTCGTATTTTTAGACAGAGTAGAGTAGAAAAGTGTCGTTTAAAAATTCATTTAAAAAATAATATTACATAAATTATGAATAAATAAAAAATATAGTAAGTAAAAGCATTAATTAGTTGCTCAAGAAATAGTTCATGGTCGTTACTTTTGTTTATATGCTAAAAATATGATATTTAATTAAAAAGTCAATTTGATTAAAAAATTGATTGATTTATTCAATACTATTCTATAATCATTTTATTTATACTCAGATTACATCATTTTCATTTTACGAATCTTCTGTGATTGTAATATCCTTCTGGGGCAGCACATTAGGTTCCCTCACCAACGACAACAACTTGTCTAACTTTGCAATCTGCATAGTCCTCTGATCCAAACCTTGCTGTTTCTTCGGAGCCTTACACATCTTCCTCAAATTTGGAGACAGCTTCAAAGTCGAAGTGTTTCCTTTGTCATCCCCACATATTATAAAAGGCAATTTAGGATTAAAAGCCATCCTGGTCAACTTACTACGCCTCCTCGATACTACAGGTTGCACACAAATCGGTTTGTACTTGTTAACATTCAAGTCAAAGATGTAAAGCTTTCCTTCTTGTGTACAAGCGCCAAAGACAGTGCTCGAATAAGGTGCCCATTTGACATCACCAACTGGTGAGTTTAAATCGAACACGAATAATGGATCTTCCCGAACATCCTCCCAGATTTTTATCCTCCAGTCGCCACTGCAGGAGATGAATATCGAGGAGTTGAATTTGTTGAAGTCTATTCGATACACCGGCATTGTGTGAGCATTGTATGTTTGCAGATATGACGCCGAGTAGGCTGTGCTGCATTTGTGGATTTTACCTTCCTCGGTGCCTACCATGAATATGGATTCAATACCTGGATGGAAGCATAAGCAACTGGCACTCCCTTTGAGTGGTATTGTTGTCCCATCAGGTCCAGGAATTATATCAAATGACCTCAACAGGGTTATCACTGTAGTCACACTCAACTCGGTTAACATCATCACCCAGTTCTTGACTTTACCATCACCAGAACACGAATAAAAGTTTTTTTCGCCATCTTGCATATCAGGGCCCCATTTGATCTCCCAAATAATACCACAGTGTTTGTTATTCACCGCATCGCTCATGAATTGTGGTTTTGGAGGCGGCAGTTGTACATTGTACACGGATACAGAACCATCGAAGAAACCTACAACCACCAGATAAGGTAACGTTGGATGTATATCCACGCACATGGCACCGTGTCTTGTCATGCAGATGTATTCAGGGTAAGATGGGTTTTTGATAGTATAAAGAGCCAACGCACCTTCTTCGGGTTGCTTTAAGAAGTCCACGGATCCAAAAGTGACTGCAAACAAGTCGTAGTACATCGGATTAAAGCACAAGTCGGTTATGGTATGTCTGCCTATTTTGTGATGTGTAAATTTCCACAAAGGCAACAAAGTACCTTCTTCTTCTCTGAAGTCATCTGCAGGATCCTCCCAGTATCTGTAGTCCTGTGATATGTGATCAAAGGTATTTTGATTGATCATTCTCTCAAGGACCTTCCAACCTTCAAATATACGTCTAGTAAGCACTTCTGCTGGGTTCAGGGCTTCTACACGTACCTCGACTTCATCATGTCTGTGTATAACTTTCTTTTCTTTCTCCTTTTCTCTTTGTTGAGCTTCAAAGTCAGCTTCCATGTCATCATAGATTGTCCACTGGTACAAGATGTCTCCGAACTGGGAACGAGGTGGTGGAATTGTCTGGGTTTCCACGGATCTACTTGGATTGTTATAAGTTAAGGCTGCTCGTTCACAGAAGTTGAACTGGTTTTTGAGTTTGGCCCCTGGGCGTGGCATGGGAGCGGGTTGGGGTGGAGGTTCAGTAGGTTCCTCATCGCCTTCACCGGCTTTAGGACCAACCTCAGCAGCAGCTTCTTCTTTTTCCGTGTCACCTTCGCCGCCTTCATCTTCTTCTTGGTCTTCTTCGCTTACATGCTCCTCTTCCCAGGCTTCTTTACCTTGTTCTTCATCTTCGACAGTCTCAGCGACATCTTCCTCCGGCAACTTCCTGCGCCACTCATTCAGCATTTCCTCGATCTCCTCTAGTGTCAGCCCTGAATCAATCAACTGGGTGATTGCTTCTTCCGATTCGCGGTGCAGACAAGTTCCTGGAAATTCTAGAAGCACCACAGTGTTTCCTATTGGAGGCACAGGAACGAACGTACGTTCTGCATAAGAGTATTCCACCAGGTTGTCAGGTTTGTTGGGGTTATCGCAGGATATCAGACGAGGGACTTCCTCGTTCAGTTCGGCATCTGGCAGCTCCAGTTGGTCGTCGGGTTTTTGGAGTTGCCGCGACTTTAGCCACTCGGCCATGTCGTCGGCGGCCCCCTGGGACTTACGGGGCTCGGCCATTTCTGGTTCGACGGGCTTTTTGGAACTTTTAACCCTGGTAATGGAATTATGATTTTTGGTTATTGATAAATAAAACGTCACTGTCATTAAATTATTAAATTGACAATTGTGTATATTTTTGGAATATATGTTTAATTTTATATACTAATGATATTAATGCAATATTTATATAGAATGTTTATGAAATAAGTTATTCCACATATCGGTAGTATGTTGCATACGACCTTTTTTTATCAAAGATGTAGTTTGTTTACTGAATTTTCAATAACTTTTTATGTACTTGCTAAAAACGCCTTTTTTCCCCCTTCATATATCTTATATAAATTTGAAACCATTCGATTCATATGAATGGTGTATGAGGAAAATCGCTTAACATTAAATTATTTATAACTTATTCTAACAATAATGTAATTTTTTTAAACAAACTTAAACAGTTGGTTTAATGACATTAATAATAAGGTTTTATTAATTATAGTAACTAAGTGCTTATAACAGTGTTTTCCAACCTTTTTTTTAACGCGTTTCCTAGTTTCCTTAGATTTTTTTACTTTTTTAATTATGTAATTTATTTCAAGGGTTACAAAATAAGATACAATGTTAAGTAAAAATATACATGAAACTAGTGGTGTCTGGCATAGTGCTTTAAGGCAAATTGCTGGAACTTCCCGTACCATAATTAAATATTCGAAAAATAAAATTTATTCAAAAAATAGATATTTTCAAAATAGAAAAAATCGAACAAAAATTTTTATTTCAAAAGCAATCGTTTCGTCATCTTAAGCAGAAAGTTTTTTGAATCATTCAAATCGGATACTTAGCACTCCCAAAAATTGCTACTTTTTGCACATTTAGATCGGCTGGACCTGCCTTTGCTAAAATCTAACTACCATCATTACGAATTGAATGTTTATTCAATCATTCAAATCGGATGCTTATAGATTTCTATTTTCTGCACTCTTTGCTCCGTATCTCCGAAACAGCTAGACCTGCCTTTAACAAAAACGAATCCGTACATCTCTCTGCCAATAGAAATCGAATGTTTTTTTGGAACTATTTAAATCGGTTGATCTGTGCGCCTGAAAACGTGGACGAATAATTGTATCCATACATATATACACACACCACCATTTTTTCTGAGGTATGCCAAAATGTTCAGAAACTTCTGAAACTTGAAGAAATGCAAAAATTTTCAATTTTCATTTTTGGACGATTACAATAACTTACCCTACAGGTGATTAAAAAACAATTATTTCTGTATTCTTTTTTTTAATAAATTAGATGTTTTTATTCGTAATCAAAAATAGTATTTTTCGAATGTCTCCCTAGGACAGCCTAGCGACCTCCTAAACGGAGGCTCCCTAGGACAACCTTGCGACCTCCTACAGGTTGGAAAACACTGGCTTATAACATATACAATATTCTAGATAATAATAATGATATTTTGCATTTTTTATTTATTTATTTATAACAAAATACCCTTTTGTCTTGCTAGTTTTAGACATCTCTATAGACTTTTCAACATGGCGCGTTCGTAAACAACTTTTCGTTACCAAAGAAATGTTAAGAAATCAATATAAATAAACGACGCTTAGGGATTCTAAATATAGATATTTAAGATTCAAAGGTATAGCAAGAAATATATGTATATATTTGAAAATTATAATTTAACCCTTTCCACTCGGATGCCGTCTCTCCGGCGGCAAAATACATATAATTCTCGCAATTCGCGAGTGGAAAGCGTCGAGATATAAAGTCAAATTTTGTCACACACATACTTTTCCAATTTGGGTGTCAAACGATTCAGAATGAATAGGAAACAAAAATTAGCAAATTTTGGGTTTTATGGCGTAAGCATAAGCTTCTCTAATTGAGAAGTTGATTTTAACTATTTATGTTTTTAACACATTTTTTTCAACTTCGGTGTCAAACGATTCAGAACAACTTGCAACGCCGAGAAAACAAAATTAGCAAATCAGATTTTATGATAAAAACGCAAACGCAAAAGAAATCAATAGCAAATATATTTATGTTTTTAACTTAATCATTTTTCGACGTTTCGAGTCATTCTCAATCTTTTGACACAGTTTTCTTAGAAACAGCTGAACCGATTTCAAATATTTAAAAACCATTTGATGAAATTCGATAAAAAATCAAACAATAACAAATGAAGAAGTTCTGCGAAGAAAGGACTCTTTTGAGCACAATCATGAAAAGAAAAGGAAACTGGATCGGATCCGTTCTGCAAGAAGAGTGTCTCCTGCACGACGTCGTCGAGGGTAAAGCAGAAGGACTGAAAGGAATGGGAAGAAGAAGAATGCAGATGATTGACGACTTACGCGAGAAGGGAAATTACAGGCAACTGAAAGCCGAAGCGCAGGATCAGGAAGCATGGAAACAGAAGTTCGGAAAGTAAAATACATGAATCGAACAATAATAAATGAAGAAGTCCTGCGAAGAAAGGACTCTACTGAGCACAATCATGAAAAGAAAAGGAAACTGGATCGGACCTGTTTTGCAAGAAGAGTGCCACCTGCACGATGTCGTCGAGGGTAAAGCAGAAGGACTGAAAGGAATGGGAAGAAGAAGAATGTAGATGATTGACGACTTACGCGAGGAGAGAACATACAGGGAACTGAAAGCCGAAGCGCAGGATCAGGAAGCATGGAAAGAAAAATTCGGAAAGTAAAATAAATGAATCGAATAATAACAAATGAAGAAGTCCTGCAAAGAAAGGACTCTTTTGAGCACAATACGGAAAAGAAAAGGAAACTGGATCGGATCCGTTCTGCAAGAAGAGTGCCTCCTGCACGACGTAGTCGATAGTGAAATAGAAACTGAAAGGAAAGGAAAGAAGAAGAATGCAGACGATTGACGATTTGGGCGAGGAGAGAAGACACAGGAAACTGAAAGCTGAAGCGCAGGATCAGGAAGCATGGAAGCAGAAGGAAAGGAAAAGTGTAAGAAGGGAGGTTGTGGTATTGGGAATCATATACGACGAATGGCAAGGGAATCATTTAACTAACGGGGGAGGAAATAGTGGTAATGTGAATGATAGTCGACGAAGGGCAAGGGAATCATTTATCTAAGGGGGGAGGAAATAGTGGTAATGGGAATGATAGACGAAGAAGGGCAAGGGAATCATTTATCTAAGGGTGGAGGAAATAGTGGTAATGGAAATGATAGACGACGAAGGGCAAGGGAATTATTTATTTTGGTGGCTCTCGCACCATGGACCTGCCTCGGGCAGACTACCATTTATTACTATTATTATTAATACTACTATACAACTATGCTATATAAGTTGTCGCGGCTCTATGGAGTGCGGAAACAATTAAAAATGAAGTATGCGAAGTCACTGTGTTCTGATGATTGATCTTAGCAAGATCTAAAACTATTATCCAGAAAAGTAGTTGAGCTACATAAATAATTAAATTCAAAATTGTTGACATAAATAGCATGACATGCCTTTAGAACAACTAAGGAATGTATATATGGTGTGAATAGATTATATATTGTGAGACAAATAGTGACAATAGAGGTGAATATTGTAGAGTGTGTAGTTAAACAATAAAAGAGTAATCAGACATTAAGAAAGTTAACAAAGTCATAGCTTCCGTATTAGCATATGTTGAAATCACATAAAAACACATATTACAAAAATAAATATTTATTATTATTAATAAAAAAAATCATAATATCACATATCTACAAATTCATTCTCCCTGTTGTACTTCCAAACTTTGTTCATTATCGTCCAATATTTCTTCTTTCATTTTATCTCTGAAATGAATTTTCATGTGCTTCTTCAAATTCTTATTTGAGTTAAATATTTTACTACACACATCACATTCATAAGAAGTCTTTTTCAAATGAGTAACCATATGGTTTTTCATATCTATAACTCTCTTAAATGTTTTTTTACATATCTCACATTCGTAAGGTCTTTCATCATTATGTGCAGGTACATGTGCTGATAAAGAATGTGATGTTTTAAACTCCTTATCACACACCGAGCATTTATAAGAGCCTTCATGAGAACGGCCGTTCATATGACGTGTTAAAGCATCTTTGCGTATATAAGTTTTATCACACAACTCGCATTTGTAAGGGCGCTCACCTGTGTGTGTTTTCATATGCTTTCGTAACAATCCAACAATGCTGAAGGATTTTTCACACACTTCACATTTATGTGGACGTTCACCAGTATGTGAAAACATGTGCACTTTTAAATTATAAGATTCACTGTAACTTTTGTTGCATATTTTGCATTGATACTTGTCTGCATCGTAATGCCTTGTCAGATGGATGTTTAAGTCTCCTTTTCTATGGAAAGATCTCTCGCATACCTCACATTTATGTAAACGCTCACCGCTGTGGACAACCATGTGTTTTTTCAAAATCTCTAAAGATTTAAGACTCTTGTAACATATTTCGCATTGGTAACGGCATTCTTCTTTATGTAAAAGCATGTGTTTGCTTCGGTTGGAGGATTTATTGAAGACTTTATTACATATTTCACATTTATAGGATTTTGGTTTGTGGCTTAACATGTGTCGTTGTAAAAGATGGGATGAGCCTCTTATAGCGTTACATATTTCACATCTATAAGAACCTTTAGTAGATTTTTGGATGGTTGAAGTTTTTTCATCTTCTGAACATAATTCTGATTTTATATTTGGAATTTCTTCTAGTTCTCTGTTTGTATCTGGAATCTCTTCCACTGAATATTCGATTGGTTCAGTTTTAATTGCAACTTCTGGCTCGAAAGACATATTGATAATATCACATGAATAACGTATTTGTTGTAATACATACAATTTCACTAATTATTAGCAAACTGATATTTATTTACATGTTTGTTTGGCTTGACACAAATGTCAAAACTGTCAAATATGGCCGCCCTGAAGTTGGCAAACTTTAAACAAAATATTTCAATATTTAAATGTTAAAACTCGTTAAATCATCGGATATTAAATGAATAAAGTATTTTTTATAATATATACAATTTAACTAATTATTAAACGTTAACAAAGTGATATTTATTTACAAGTTTGTTTGGTTTGGCACAAATGTCAAAACTGTCAAATATGGCCGCCCTGAAGTTGGTGAACTTCAAACAAAATATTTAAATATTAAACGTCGTTAAACCCTCGGATAATATATTAATACAGTATTTTTTATAATATATACAATTCAACTGATTATTAAACGTTAACAAACTGATATTTATTTACATATTTGTTTGGCTTGACACAAATGCATAGACCTTATACAATTTCATGTATTGTATAAGGTCTATGCACAAACCATTTATGCTTATTTATCTATGGCACAAATGTCAAAACTGTCAAATATGGACGCCCTGAAGTTGGCGAACTTTAAACAAATTATTTAAATTTTAAATCTCGTTTGAATATTAAATAACGTCTGTTTCATTAATAAAACATTAAAATCACTCATAATTATCGTTTGCCGTCTGTTTATCTGTTTTTTCAATTATTTTTCATTTTTGGTTTAAAACCATATGTTGGTATGTTCATAGCTTACAGTTGATATGTTTAAATTTCATAGTGCTGTTTGTTAAATACCAAAATGTCAGATTTATCTCAGAAATATACTTGGATATTATCGTTTTATAATTTGTTTAGTGATCTGCTACTTTAAAATGTTGTGCAAATATTTATATTGTGTATTGATCATCAGGATTAACATCAGGAATATCCAGTTTGGGTAAATATTTATATGTGCATAAGACATAAGACATGTCTTATTAATCACAAATGTTGGTGAGTGACATATTAAAAATTATCCATCTGCATTTTACTTTAGACAAAAGTAAGTACAATATTAAACTAAGACAACTTTATGCAAAGAATTGTTAAATTGTTGCATCAAACTCGAATATTAATTTGAATGTCCTGAAAAGCTCATCAAATTTATCACTGTGATGTCAAATTAAGCCAAAGTTTTAAAGACTTTACTCAGAAAATTATTGCAACCATTTACCAATTGAAGGATATAAACAATTTATTAAATTAACAGGTAGATATACACAATCTATTAAAGTATTCATTGTATGTAAAAGTGCTTTGCTTTTAATTCCAAAAGATCGAATTCTTAATGCACTCACTGCTGGTCGTTTGATAATTCTATTCTAATTTATCATTGATCACAATATTACAAATATTTAATTATTCTACTTTTTATTTCAACACACCAAAATTGTTTGTTTATAATTTTATTTGATTTTGTTGTGCTAAAAACAATTGCATTTTTATGTGTTTATTGTTAATTTGTTCAACCTCAATCTTAATTTCATTAATTTTGTCTCCGATATACATATTTTCACTATGTGAATTTACAATTCATTAAGTAATTGTTAATTTAATTGTTTATATATAATATAAACATTTATTTGACTCTTTGCCCGACAAATTGTTAATAATGGATAATTATAAAATAAGAATAAGTCTTTAGGAATAATAATCTAAGTCTTTAAGAATAATAATCTTTAAAAATTGAGTAAAAGTAAAGTTTAAAAAGTAGCAGTTCTAGGGCTTTTATTATATTTATTACTCATAAACATAAAAAAATATTATAATTTCTGGTACATCTCAGCTGTTATTTTGGCAATTATAATGTACATTTTTCTTGTATATTATATTCTAATATTATCTAGGCTCATAATTTAAGCTAAATTCAAATTTCAAGTGAATTGACATTTCTATTTCAAAGTGTTTTATTGTAATTTTTGCCATTTATTTCCACAGTATTGCTATAGTTTTATCGTTCATTAAATTTTAAAAATTTCCTTTGACAAACTCTAAAAGGAATTATCAAAATCCGAATAACCGTTTAGTAGAAGTATCAAATCATACACCCATACTAAAGAATTTTATATATAAGGTACATTTATTTATAATTATTAATACATTGCCCATGGAATGTACTTTATTTTCTATAATATTTTATTTATTACCCTAAATTTTATATTTCATAGTCTTTTACATCTGGTGCTCCTCTCTAAAGGCCCCAGTCCTTCCCCGGTGCATCATCCATTACTTTGAATGCATTTTCTTCTTATGTTTTTGTAAATACTCTGCAACGGCAAAACACTTTGTGCATAATTCACATTTAAATGGTCTTTCATTGCTGTGACTAGAAGCGATGTGAGTTTTCAACAAGTGCAATTGAATGTAAGACTTCCCACAAGTCTCACACTTGTGAGGACGTTCCCCGGTGTGATACCTCACATGTTTATGGAAACTACTGGAATGAGCAAAATTTTTATTGCATATGTCACACTTGTAACGAGTTACTCCAGTATGAATGGCCATATGATTTCTTAATTGTACTGAATCGATGAAACCTTTATCACACATTGTGCACTGGTGGGGACGTTCCCCGGTGTGAATCCTTCGGTGTTTTGATAAATTGCTTAATTGGATAATCTTTTATCGCAAATATCACATTGGTGGGGTCGGAAACCAGCATGGAAGTACAAGTGTTCTTTTAACTGTTTAGCATCTGTGTATGCTTTTTCGCATAATTCACATTTGAAAGGGCGCTCTCCGGTGTGTGTCATCATGTGTTTCTTCAAACCATCTGAACGATAGAATGCTTTTGTGCATAACTCGCACTTGTATTGCAGGTCTCCGTATGGAGGCGCATGTGCTCTTTTAATTTGTGTTCCTTTGTAAATTGTATGCTGCAAACAGCACATTCAAAAGGCTTTCCTGTGTGTATCAACATGTGCTCTTTCAGTGAAGTCGAAGCTTTAAAACATTTACCACAAATTTCGCACTTGTAAGGCGTTAGGCCTGAATGAGACTCCATGTGGCGTTTCAAAAACCAACGTTCTCTAAATGTTTTATCACATACTTGGCATTTGAAGGCACGTGTGTCATCGTTGTGATATTTTAGGTGTCTGGCTAAGGATTGTGGTCTCATGAATGATTTATCACACAATGTGCATGCGAAAGGTTTTGGGACATTGTTTGTGTTGTCTTCTTCAGGAAGACTGTCATTTGATAAAACAGATAAGTCTTGCTCACCTCCTTCATCCATGGTGGCTTCGAATTTCATTAATTCTTCGACTTCTGTACCATGGCCTTCATCTGATTTTACATCGTTGTCTGATTTTACATATTTTTCTGATTTAA